>NC_057802.1:412689177-412692299 GCF_018294505.1 Triticum aestivum | reverse complement strand
CCAAAAGTCTATTCAGTCGACTAAAGTGTAGCTAAATCGGAGCAGAGCAGCAGCACGAGCGAGGGGGAGAGCAGCAACAGCAGCGCGAGCGAGAGCTGGAGCAGCAGTAGCTGGGCGATCGAGCGAGAGCCAGAGCAGCAGCAGCAGCAGCGCGAGCGAGCGAGCGAGAGCCGGAGCAGCAGCAGCAGATCCGGCTGGTATGGACGCCGCCGCCGAAGGGGCCTTGCACTGGGGGACAGCCGCCGTGGAGATGTCGCCCGCGGCGCCGGCTTCAAGGTAGCCACTCCATGGGGGTGCGGGATGGAGCACCATCGGTGCCGGGAGGTCGAGCTAAGGAGAAGGTGTGATGCGATGAGTGTACAACCTCTTTGGTGGTGCCGAGTAGGCCTCGGCTTCGTCCGAGGAGTCGGTGAGGATGCTGCGGTTCTGGTGGAGTAGGTTAAGGCGGCACTTTGGGGATGGAGCAGCCGCGATAGACGAGGCGATCGTCGGAGCAGCTCCTTGGAGGTGGAGGATGGGGCGGCTGAACCGTCGGGGCGACGAGATGGACGACGGGTCCTCATCCGGGGAGGTGGACGAGGGACGTCGAGCTGTTGCGGTGGACGACGTCGTCGGGTAAGAGGCTCCAGCTGGGCAGCAGTGAGGTGGCGGACGGAGGAGGGTGGGGTTTCGCGGCTGGAGCAGAGAGGTTATGGTGGCCTGGGATTTCGAATGGCAAAAAGGAGGCGATGTGAGGGAGTGAACCATGACTTAGGGACGCGCTTGTCCAAAATGTAGGGTGTGTTACAAAAGTACCCCCCGCCGATTTGAACTAGCGGCCCTTTCGGCTCAGGGTTAGAAGGGGGATTTCGCGCGTCGGGATTTGGCAGCTGGAGGGAGTTTTCGCACGCGTTGTAATTTCAGGATAGCAAGGCGCGGGTTGTGAAGGCGCCAGTTTTGGGAGCATGATATCTGAATTTTCAGGATATAACAAGGCGCGGGTTGAATTTTAGGGACAAGCCTAACGTGTAATATTGTACTTGTACGTACCAAATCAATTCGCACTTCCCTCAACCAAAAAGAAAACAAAAAAAATAAAACTATTCACACCACACAAAGAGAGAGTCTTGCCCCGTTTTACTATAAAAATGCTATTCAAAGCTACTCCCTCCTTCCATCTATATAGGGCCTAATGCATTTTTCGATGCTAACTTTGACCAAATATTAGAGCAATAGTATATGACATGCAACTTACACAAAGCACACCGTTAAATTCGTGTGTGAAAGGTTCTTCCAATGATATAATTTTCACATTGTGCATGTCATGTACTATTAATCTTGTCAATGGTCAAAGGCGGTCTTAAAAAACGCATTACGCCCTATATAGATGGAAGGAGGGAGTATGAATCCATGTTATGTCCAATTAAATTTTTTCGCTTGCTGTATAATGCATGTAACCTACTCAAACCAACATTTTAGTGCATTCCAAATGTCTATACTACCGCTGCAATTCGAACTGAATTTGAATTCGTTTCTCTATTTCAATAAGAATCTACAATCATGATTGTTGCCAACTTCAACCATCATTCGTGTATTACCTTAATAACACACCACATGATTACTATAGAGATAGATATGAACTATGTGTACTACATGAACTTGAATTCTATTTTTTGAATACACTTGATGTTGATTCCAAATAATAGTACATTTGATGTACTAACTATATATTCATAATCTAAACCATGTTCCATCGTGTACACCGTGTTTATCACACATAGTATAGTGCCCCGCCCCCTACATTATGACAAGTATTTAGACCTGAGCTGCAAAAGCCACACATTAGCCCAAATTATGATCAATGTTCTATATATTATACGTAGTAATAGCAAGATGCCCATGCGTTCCACAGAACATCAACATGATCAAGGGGAGGCCTAATTTGCAAATATGGAGAGGGGTGTGGGTATATTTTTTCAAAATTGCCATAGTTTCCTTCCTATCCGACAGATATAAATCGGACGGCCTATATTGCAGGATGGCAGGCACATCATCATCAACAACTCTGTTTTTATAAGAGTAGAGATAAAATATATTATATGTAGTATAACATGTTCATAACCACACCATGTGTATCACCGTTATATATATTCACACATGCGTCGGTTTAAAACACTATGATAAATTCTTCAAATATCCGAATTCGCTTTTATAATGAAGTATGATCTCTATTCGTCTTTTACACCCACACAATCCTCTTATCTTTGTAGCTAGCTAGCGCTAACTTTCTCTCGTGCATGCACACGCCCGCATCCCTCTCACCCTCCCTCAGCATTCTCTAGCTCCATCGCGCAAATTCATCTTTTCACTTTAGGTCGTTCACCCACGGTGTGTGTAGGCCCCCCTAACTCTTTATTTACGGCACACATCGATCGATATGCCTCTCTAGCCAGGTGTGCTAGCACAAACACAAGCTTCCCCTCTTCTCTTATCACCGTCCATGCCTCACTCCCACCACTCTTTTCATCGATCTCGTACTCGCACACTCCTTCCCCCTCGATATAGTATGACTCTCGCACCACCTCCTAGATGCATCCCTCTCTCTCTATCCTTCTCCCCGTGCCTCATTTGCTTCTAACACACACATGCATGTATACCGATCGATCTCCCAACATATATCTAGGTCGACTTTAACTATTCCCCCCCCATCGATCGACGTACCTCACAAGTTATGTCTCTCCTTTCTCTGGCAAAGGACGATTGATCTTCCTATGTAGTTATGTGTGCTTACCACAGCCATATCGTCCCCCTCATCATTCGTGCATGCCTCCTGACCCGTCTCTCACACGCATGTGCACAGACAGGCAGCCATCCCCTCTCTTATTGATATTGCAGGTGTGCCCTCCGGTTGTCTAGCAAGCCTATCCCACCATTTGTTAGAAGCAACTCCACTACCACCCCCTCCAACACTCTAGCTATGTCTCTCTCCCAACCTTATTCCTCTCCTACACATATGCATGGATGTCGATCGATCTCCCTTAATACATGAGGTAGATCGATCTCCCTTAATACATGAGGTACGCCTCTCTCCTCCTCCACACATATACCAGCCATTGTACCTCTATAGTTAATTAGGCCTCCCT
>NC_057802.1:412645582-412688846 GCF_018294505.1 Triticum aestivum | reverse complement strand
GTAGGTATCCATGCCACAGAGACAAACTGCACCTGTCCCCTCTCTCGTTCTAGTAGGCCAGCCACTCTATATCTTTGACGTGGGCACATGCAAATTCGATGGCACTCTTTATCGACCGCGCGCGCACACACGCACATCATCTCTCTCTTCGATTCTATGGACACCTCAAGTCGATGATACCTCCACTCTCTTCTCGTGGATCGCCCCCTCTATATATATGATATATCCAGGACTCTATTTCACACACATTGCATATGTTACATTTTTTGATTGACCCCCCCCCCAAAACTCTCACGAACCCACGCACTATATCTCTCTACGTTTGTATCTCTCTCACACAACCCCACATAGGTGGTGTACGTATACAAGAAGAGAATAGGTGCACCGTGCACGTACTCACGATTCGTGCCCAGCCACACCCGCGCAGGTACACGGTGGAGCTCATTTCTGTAGGAAATGGCAGCCCACGTGCTAATTTGAACGCGTGTAGCAGTTGTTTACCTACGGAGGTCGTGTACCACGCGTGCACGAAACAAAGTTCGACTTGATGTGTTGGCGCGTTATTTTTTAATAAAGTTATATTGCTCAATGGCACGTACACAGAATATAAAACGATTTTTATGGAGAAAAAGCTAGTCTGCTCCACTATATACAATGGAGCCTCCCTGCCTGGTTTGTCTCTCTTCGGAGTATCTCACACAAGGCTGCGGTGGCCTCTCTCTCTCTCTCACCGTTGGTCACTGATCCGGCCGCATCCCGTCCGCCGGCGGGAAGGGAGGACGTGCATCGTTTCTCCGTTCGACGGCGCCGAGGCAGCACGTCCCGATCTACGATACACGCCGTTCTCTCTGACCAAGCTCCAGCGCGGTAGGGCCTACGCCACCTGCTCGCTGCCGCAGTATGGGCAGATTCCGCCCGCCGCCGCTCACCTAGTTACATCCCGACGACCTCCAGGTATCCCCTCCGGCCTTGCTCCACTGCTCGTCTTCCCACGTCGCTGCATGTGGATCTTCCATAGTTCTTTGCACAAAACGTAGCTCGTCCGGCGTACTTTCCATATTGCAATCTCGTCCTCACACCGTTTTAGACAAACACAACCGTGTTGTTATCTTCCCTTAGGACAAGGAATATGCTTCTTTTTTGTCGTCGCAACTGTCATCAACAATATGTATCTTTTTACAAATTTCAAATGGGCATATTTTAGAGTGTAGATTCACTCATTTTGCTTCGTATGTGTACTCCCTCCGTTCCTAGATATTTGTCTTTCTAGATATTTCAACAAGTGACTACATACGGAGCAAAATGAGTGAATCTACACTCTAAAATATGTCTATATACATCTGTATGTAGTAGTTCATTTGAATCTCTAAAAAGACAAATATTTGAGTAGTCACTCGTTGAAATCTCTAGAAAGACAAATACTCTGGAGTATATTTAAGAACCGAGGGGTAGTGCACAGCTGCATGGGAGACCGAGACCGGTCGTTGCGCCGCATTAATAGTGAGTAATGAGCAGTCAAATCATAAGCCCCGCCTTTCCCACTATAAGTTGCTCGGAAGAAGCAACCATCAATACGCTCTTCTTTGAATCCGCTCATACTACTCCATCGGTCACTGTTTATAGAGCGCGCTTCAGAAAAAGAGAAAATCTCTGGGACCAAGGCGACTAGCGATCGGCCTGAAAAATAGCATTGGTAGTTATAGCACGGCGTCTATTACTACTAGAGGAAATAATGCGTACACACATGCATGTAGTGCTTCCACCCCGGGTACACACATGCATGCACTTACTCCACTTCGTAGTACTACATCGAGAGAAAATTGCGGTTACACGCCCTAATTAATTGTTCATTAAACCAAACGCGTCTAAAGTCTCTCTGGTGGAAATGCAGAGAGAAATGCATCATAATGAAGCGCGCCCTGTAAACTGTGACGGAGGGAGGAGTAGTATGAAGGTGCAAAACCAAGTACGCGTATGGCCAGTTGGTCAACGCACCTCCTCTTGGCATATCACTGACATGTGGGACCGGAGTGTGAGCAAACCGATCTCAATTGACGGCAAAATGGCCAACCCGCCGTTCCTTGAGAGAGACGAGGAACGAGAACACACAGACGGGCTCGCACGGAGGCCAAGATATATTCAAGCATGGTTGATCGATATCATCATTACATGTTGGGCTGCCGTTTTCCGCCCTTCTCCGGAATAAATGTGTACTTTATCAGAGATTAAAAAATAAGAGTACAGAGGCTCCACCATGCGGTTCTAGTAGTAGTACTACTCGTACTACTAAACCTTGTGCTTGGCTCTTCGCCTCTTCGTGAAGTCGAACAATGATGGTACTCCGCATGTTTGGTACTACAGTGTATGCCTCTGGCAATCTGACACCGAATGAACTGATGCATGTCCACCGCCTGGGCGAGGGTACGTTGCATTAGTCAAAAGGCGTAAGCGAGCTTCACCTTGTCTTGCAAGCTTCTCCTCATTTTGCGAGTTGACGTGACACACCAACAAGTAGTGCTAGTCCATACTCCCTCCTTTCCGATTAATATGACTTAATCTTTTTTGCGGGTAAATGAGAGATCTTTATTCATATATAAGCATTCTTAGGACGATCAGCCAAGACACTGGTCACTAGGAAGCGAGGTACCCCGCAAAAAAAGAAGTAGGAAGCGAGGTGTTTCATCAAGCCAGCTCTCGGCCACATTCAAAGTGCAGCAAGCACGGTTCGCACAAAGATGCGCCGCAAGGTTTGCTGACCTGTTTACATGCTGAATAACAAAAAAAGAGGAAATATTACCGAGCGCTCCTATTTGTAACAGGATATGAGCCAGAATTAAGCGAGAATTGTGGCGAGTGTTCCATGCATTCAACTTCCATTATCACATGCGAGAACCCTCGAAGAGAACCAAATGTGTTGAAGATTGCTTTATCACATTTTAAAAATATAATAAGAGTGCAGACGCTCCTCCATTCGGTTCCTAGTACTAGTATAGTAGTACATACCTCTATAGACTATAGTAGTAGTACTAGTACTAGTAAACTTTGCGCTTGGTTGTTCGCCTCTTCGGGAAGTGCAACAATAATAGTACTAGTATAGTGTATGCTTCTGGCAATCTGACACCGAATTAACTGTTGCACGTCCACTGCCTGAGCGAAGGAGAGCTTGCATTAGTCAAAAGTTTCTCCTTGTCCTGCAAGCCACCGCGCGCAAGCTTCTCCCGTCCTGCAAGCTTATCCTCGTTCAGCAAGTTGACGGGACACAGCAAAGTAATGCTAGTCCATACTGCCTCCTCTCCGGTTAATATGGCTTAATTTCAAACGAGATAAATACACTATCTGTCACTGTATATTTGTAAAAATACGGTCAGTGGACTTCATAATACGCTCATTGCGCTCAATATATACATTTTCCGGTGTTTATACGGTCACTAGCTCACCCTGGCTGAGTATGTGTGTGCATGCACGTGTAGGTTGAGCACTTGAGCATGACCGTGTGTGTTCCGTCGAGTGCTCGGACATGCACGCATTAGGGCGTCGCGCGCGTTTTTCGTCCATGTGTACGTGTGACTGTTGCATACACGTAGGGAGAGTACGTGTAGGGGCCACTAAAGGAGCAGTCAAATCACACAGTAAGTTAGTCAGAAGAAGCAACCATCATTTCACTCTTCAATGACACATACGCAATATAAAATGGTTGATATGGAGAGAAAAAGAAAACCACTATATATACACTAGCAGGAGCCTAAGCTACAAACTTGCTTGCTTGGGTTGCTCTCTTCACAAGCATAGAACGACAGTGGTCACACCGCTGGTCACATATCCGGCCTGATCCCGCAGCTGGGGGAAGGGAACAATGTTCTGCGTAGACGCGGTCGACATCGGCGAGGGAGAAAATCCACAGTCGGTGCGTCCCAATCGGGGGTCACCGCGGTATGGGCCGATGCCGCATCCCAACCGCCCTTCTAGCTACAGCCCGACATCCGTTTCGAAAATATTAGTGCATGTCAACAAAAATTATACTAGTATAGTATCGATGTTCCGTTTCGAAAAAAAACATAGAAGCTGTTACTTCTTACCCAAAGGACCTTTATATCTAACAACCACAAAATATCCATTCGACTGTTCGAAATTACTTTCACTGCTGATCTGATGTCGAGGTAATTGCTGCATCGCCACCAAAACCCACCATCTGTTAAGCTAAAGTAGACCGAGCTAACCCCTATATTAGCATATTACTAAGATAAACAAAAGGCACTGTAGAATCATTTAGGACGTGAGCTTGTCAATCTGAATGTGGAGGGACACCAGCTTAGCCCCGGCCAGCAGCTTGGACAGAACTGTGAAGAAGGTCAGCTCCTGCACGGCAACGTCGCCGGGATCCCTGCTGCTTGTCACCTCCATTTCCACCTTGACGGCGTCGGTCCTGCCTTTGGGCTCCCCCGGCGGGCCGTTCGCCCACAGCTTGGCCACGTAGTGCGGCAGTGGGGACGCCCCCGCTCTGATGCAGACGACCGACACGGTGATAGGCGCGCCGATGTCGAGCACGCCGCCGACCAAGAAAAATGCGCGGCCGTCCTCCTCCGCGAACAGCAAGAGCCGTGGCTCCGACAATGGCACTTGCAGCTGGAGCGCCTTGCCGTACTGGATCCTGTGCACGGGCATGGGATGCACAGTGCTGATGTGTTGGGAGAGCACCGACGGCGGGCCTTCGTAGCCGCAGACAGGCACGGGGCATTTGAAGGGCGCGAGCGGACACACGCTCTGGTGATCGGCGAGCTTGTGGTAAGTGACGTAGAGCCCACAGCCTTCGTGCGGGCACTCCACCCTCACCGAGGAGAGGACGGCGTCCACCGCCATGTTCCACACGTCGAAGCCACCGCCGCGCTCGTACTTCTGGCACTGCCACTGGTCCCCGGGGCGCTCGACGCGGCAGTCCGCGCAAGCCAGGTGCCCTCCCTTGCCCTACACAAATCAATCAAACAACACATCAATCAAGAAACCTGCACCTTGCTCGATCAGCCGAACGGACGAGGTGTATTCAAACCTCATACACTGGAGGCTTCAAGGGGCACTGGAGCAAGGTGAGGTCCATCGAAACCATAGAGAGGTCCATCGTCGGGTCATGTTCCGTCTGCATGATCTCGCCCTCCTCGTGCACAACCATCTCTCGCTTTATTAGGGCCGGGGCATTACAAAGCTTTACTCTCACATATTCATACTACTTCAAGGTGCATTAAGTCAACACATGCAAGTATCAAAAGGAGAGCCACGGCATGCATGCATGCGTTGTAATTAATGCACCGATTAACGCAAATTATTGAAATATATCGAGTGCGGTGCTTTGATGTGTCGCGTCAACTCATACAAGACCGACAAGTTTGATTACTACAACGCCCTCTCGCCTTAACCGCACCTGCCTTTGGCTGCATGACAGGTGGGCCACCGACCTGTTGGGCCCACCTGTCATGGACGCAAAGGCAGGAGCAGTAAGTCAATGAAGCTGCGTCCCTCCCTCGCCCATGAGCGTGGTGGCTGGCAGGACTAGGAGAAGCTTTCGTTCGCTACACGCTCTCCCTCCCGTACGCAGTGGACATGTAGCAGTTCAATCGGTGTCAGATGGCCAGAAGCATACTGTAGTACTCCTCCAGTGTAGTAGTACTCCCGAAGAGGTGAAGAGCCAAGCGCAGCCCGGACGCTCGTGTGGCAGTTTCATGTGTAGAGTAGTCTACATAGCGTGTACCGTGCATGTAAGCTTAAAATCGTTGGGGTCGGCTCCATGCTATATTTTTTGATTAAAATAATCTTCTGGCCCCACCTGTCATCCTGGTGATTCTAGTTTGCACACTCACCTGGTCAAGATAGGAATATATATTTTAATTTGTGGTGGGGTAAATGTTAGAGGTTGCAGCAAATGGAGTATTGTACACTGCGGGTCTTTCAGCCAAGTTTAGAGGCAACCATGTGGGGCCAGTGCTATGATGTGTCGCGTCAACTCGTACAACGAGAAGCTTGATTTTACTACTACACGCCTTCTCCCTCGCCCATGCGCGCGGTGGCTCGCAGACGAGGATAGGCTTTTGCTTATAGTACTAACAACAAGCTATCTCTCCCGCTTGCGGTGGATGGACATGCAGCAGTGGATTCGATACTGTAGAAGCAGTAGTAGTAACATCATTGTTCGTCTTCTCGAAGAGGCGAAGAGCCAAGTGCAACCCGAACGTGGCAATTGCGAACCTTGGAGCACGCATATAGCCAGGCTCTTGCATGAGACAAAATTGCTATGTGAGCCCACTATTGTAGTACTCCCTCCGTCCGGAAATACTTGTCATCAAAATGAATAAAAGGGGATGTATCTAGATGTATATTAGTTCTAGATACATCTTTTTTATCCATTTTGATGACAAGTATTTTCGGACGGAGGGAGTACTTGCTAGTATAGCCCTGTAAACCAGAAAGGAGTATTTGCCTTTCTAGAGATTTCAACAAGTGACTAGACTACACCGAGACGGAGTACATATGGAGCAAAATGAGTGAATCTACACCGTAAATAAATACGTAGTTCTCTCATTTTCCTCTCGGCCTTGGTCGCGGTGCACAATATTGAGTATACTAGTACTATCATCTTGAAATTTACGAAGTCACCATAGGCACCTCGTCGTCGACGGGAACGTGCTTGAATGCCAAGGAGGGAGAGGGTAGCGGTTCCCGAGACATTGAACGGTCAATGATGCATCCTCAAATTACTCTACATGCAGAGGGAATTAATTGGAGAAGCAGAATAGAGCCAGCACGATGTCAATGCAACAAAGTTTGGATTCTCATATAAAGGCACCCCACCACTCCAATCTATCTACTCCTTAGTCTCTGCGCAACACTGCTCACTCCAATCCAAGACCAAGTGACAGAAGCCAGAAGCACCTATGGAGGCGATGGTCGCGAGCGGCAGTCAGCTATGCCAAATCATCCAAGGCGCCGGCATGCGGCCCGGCCCGCACCGCGCAGCGTTTCCAGACGGTGCTGGCGACCGTCGGCGTCGTAGCCCTTGCCGACGTCGGCTTCGCCTCTCGCATGGACGACATGATGGTCAACTCCATCTGCAAGTTCGCCTTCGCCGCCGTCAAGAAGCATGTAGCGAAAGCTCCTACTAGTCCTGCCAGCCACCACGCTCATGCGTGAGGGAGGGACGTAGCTTCATTGACTTACTGCTCCTGCCTTTGCATCTATGACAGGTGGGCCCAACAGGTGGTTGGCCCACCTGTCATGCAGCCAAAGGCAGGTCCAGTTAAAGCACCGGAGCTCAGTCCGCGAGGGATAGGGCATTGTAGTAATCAAACTTCTCGGTCTTGTACGAGTTGACGCGAGACATCAAAGCACTGCACTCGATATAAGTCTTTTTACACATTTCAAATGGACTACTACATACGGATGTATGTAGACATATTTTGCTTCGTATGTAGTCACTTGTTGCAATCTCTAAAAGACTTATATTTGGAAACGGAGGGAGTACAACGCATGCATGCATGCCGTGACAGCCCTATTGATACTTGCATGTGTTGATTTGATGCACCTTGCCAAATTTTGACTATAAATTTAACTAACCAAATTTTCATGCATGTCACAAAAAAAATATGGGGTTGTTTGGATTGTGACTATGTTTGTATTATGTTGCCACATTATTTTTCCCACACTTGCCACACTTGCCTAACTTGAGTTTCTCAAATTGTTGGACACACTTTTGCTTGCCTAAGGGAATCTTGCCACACTTTTTGTGTCTATGACATGTGGGGTTCACTGCTAATAAAAAAACTCTTGTCTTAGGTGTAGCTAATAAAAAAGACTTATATTTAGGAACGGAGGGAGTAGAAAATATAAATAATAATGCATGTTGGGGCAACCCACGTTTCCGATAATTTTAGCCGTGGGCTTGTTCACAATTTTTACGAGGGGGTGGTTGTTCATTTAATGGAGGGACTTGTACCAGACTTGAACGATACAAACCTGGCACACCGTAACACCACTTGGAACAAGCGGGTAGCTATCTCAAAAAACAAGCAACAACTAAAAAAAGGCGACCTGGCACATACTAGTACACAATTTTAAACGATTGTTTTGATGGAGTGAAAAAGGAAAACTAACCCACTACGTATATATAGGCCGGAGCCTCTGCGCTTGCTTGCTAGGGTTGCTCTATTCACACACTCTCATCCTCTCCAGATCTAAACAAGATAGGGGTGGTAACACTGTCTTTCTCCCTTCAAAAAACGATGTCTTTCTATCTTCACCGCTGGTTACAGATCCGGACGTATCCCCGTCCGCCGGTGAAGGGGAGGATGGGCAGCATTTAGGCCGTCGTCGACAGCGAGGGAGGAGACCCACTGCCGGCCGCACCGTTATCTCTGGCCGAGCGCCGGCGCGGGAGGTCCTCCGATCCCTTCGTCGTTGCCCTAATGTGGGCGGATCCGGCCTCCCGCCGCCCACCTATCCACATCCCGACGACCTTCAGGTATATCTTCCTTCGAAACCGCCTTAGCTCTACTTCCCCAGCTCGCTACGTCGCTGCATGTGCATCATTTTCTACCTCCCAGCCCCTCTCGATCGGATGGTCCAACGTCACCTATTTTTTTTTCTTCTATTGTTAGAGGTAAAGCTACTTCATGGAGTCGAATCTTGTACTTGGTTCAAACAAGAAATAAAGTGGGGGTGGGGGAATTTAGTATGTAGTACATCGGACTTGGTACAAACAGGAAGGAAAGGGGGTGAAAGTAGTACAGACTGGTCATCCAACCGGTCTCTTGGTCGAAAAGGGAAATATAGGGGTAACGCTGAACACAGTGGTATGACCAGGACTAGATTTGCTATCCACACATAGGAGTAGGTGGCTATAGTGAACAAAAATGGGACCAACCCAGATATGTTTCTTGGATGTTTGTTTCTCGGGGCAACAAACTATGAATCACCACTTTATGCCCCTATTTAGGTACATGGTGCTGGACTGCTGGTGCATCCACTATCCCATGCCCTTATACCAAATATTTAGTTGTTCTTAATCTAATGCCCCTGGTAAAAATGAAGCCATGCCACTGTTATAAGCCATGACAAGTTTAGCCAAATGTTTTTGCCTATAATTGTTTGAGACTCTGACTGTTTCCTCTGTAGCTTTTTGTGTAAACAGGGATATCCATTTCACCTGGTTGCTGTTGTGACCTTTTGGTGCACTGCACAAAACTCTTCTTTAAAAAAGTGACTTTTGTGCTATTTAACTGGAATGTCAGAATGGAACAGTTGGTTCATTTCGGTGGAACTGCACAAAGGGAGATCTGTGTTCCAATCCTCATCATCCATATTGGCACCATAACCTTCCTTTAGGTAAGAATGATATTTAATGCATGTGTTCATCTCTATTTTGCGACTGCCATGAGAAAATAATGCTATTTTTTAGAGTACACTTGTACTCCCTCATTGACAAAACCAATTCTGAAATAGAAGGCCAATCGTGTACTTGGTTTCACCAACTGGTGAGGAGAATGAGAAACAGAGCATGAAGAGGAAGAAGAAAAAGAATAAACAGTGCCAAGGCGATCTTGCTGAAGCCAGAGGCCTCAGTCGAGGCCATTCAAGGGCTCCGGCAACGACTACCTTACATGTGAGACGATCCTCTAGGGAGCCCTTCCACTTCTGCTGTCTCACTTAATTAATTAGGAGTACTTAAGTACCACTAATTTATTGCTGCCTAATTTTCCTGTCGGAGTTAAACAAATCTTTAGTAGCACCCTATGTTGAATCATGTACGTGTGTATGTTTGTCTATGGAGGTGAATCATGTGGTGGAGCAGGGATGGAATATTATTAGTGTCATGACATAATAGTGCTATTGTTTTGCATGTCAATTTAGGGGTTGTTTGGTTGCCACCTTAGCTTGCCACGCCATAGTGTGGCGTGCCACAGCTCCCTTGGCATGTGTTTGGTTCAGTAGTAATGTTTGGCTCGCCACAGCCATAGGAGCATCCGCAGTAGAAATTTTTGCCTAAGGTTCGGTGTTTGTTTTGAGCGCCATAGTTTCTGTGGCGAGCCACAGGTGTGGGCGTGTGGCTAGCTTAGGCATGGCAAATCAAGTCTCCAACCAAACAGGCCTTTATTGCCATTGGTTCAATGAGGCAATGTTTTGCGTATTGTCCATCATGAATTTGATGCTACTGTTAGAGTAATATGCTAATGTCTTTCTACCCTTTCTCACTAAGCTAATGAAGGTTTCACCTTGTTCCTACTTGTGCAAACAGGGATCATGTTGTGCCAGTCATACATTTTAGTGGAACTACACAAGACAATACAATGAACTGTATCCCAGCCTGTGCTTTAATTCTACTGGAAGTTCTTGATAATCTTTCGATATAATCTCAGCACTGGTAAACAAGAGTGATTTCAACCATACA
Source organism: Triticum aestivum (assembly GCF_018294505.1). Taxonomy (NCBI): domain Eukaryota; kingdom Viridiplantae; phylum Streptophyta; class Magnoliopsida; order Poales; family Poaceae; genus Triticum; species Triticum aestivum. The sequence continues at coordinate 412,678,417 of NC_057802.1, read as the reverse complement.
TTTGAAGTGCACAAAAATATATACTATTGAGTGATTCCAGTGAGTGCTTTATCATCTCTTATGGGACTACATGAATAAGCTTTTTTCCTCAGGTTGGTATGGGCCTAAGGCCTTCATCCATATTAGTTTGCTGTCATCTCTATTTGTATCGTGCTACTGTCATGAGAAACTCCTTCATCTTTGCACGTTAAAGTTTTGCAACCTATGATACATGGCAATGCTTTGAGTGTTGAGCTAATTGGCATTGATTAAATAAACTAATACCTCTCTTTAAGCAAGACTACTATGTTGCTAACTTTACCCATTAAGATAATGAGGGTGCTTCTATTTGTTAGTGTATGTTTCATCAACTAGTCCCACTATTGCAGTAATCTCACTCTCTCAATATATGTGCCAACAGGGATGCTCGATTTTGGTGGAACTGCACAAAAACATTGGGTGCTTCATTGCCTCGACAGCTTCCGTCCTTTCCTGTCAGTCGCTAATCTGGGACTACTTTCTTCCTTTGCTGTCAGTCACTTCGCTTATCTCGGCTTCCAGTCAAAGGAAAAAGTAATTGATATGCTACCTCACACAGGTTGGTACTGGTCTTTATCCTGATTATTGTGCTTGTCATGTATTGGTAATTTGGTATTGTGCTACTGTTTGCCTATTTTATAAAGGAGTAACTTGGAGCTTGAACTCGCAGGCAAATCATTGCATTGGGTGATTTCAGTAGAACTGCAAAAAAAGATCAGATGGACAGATACTTATGCTGCTGCTATGTACTCCAAAGTTCACTCAGACAAGCATCGATGTTGACAAGAAGTGCCTATATTCATTCGAGTATCAACCGGCGTCAACCAGTTGTCAAACTCCAAGTATTAGGAGAGTGAACGCTAAAAATATTGCTTGGCGCATAGCCTAGAAAAACACAGTCCAGTCTTTGGTCCCAACTTGTGCCTTTTGGTTATCGGCAGATATGGTGGCGAACTGTATGGCATGGAGTCTAAAGATTCCAAACAAGTTGGTTGACGTGTATATTCATTTGGCACTTAATCAGTCTGCACGCCATGGATGCTCCATTTCAGTTGAACTGCACAAAAAATTTGGGTGGTTCATTTTCTCAACCACCTCTTTCTCGTCTGCAATGTAGAATTTTGGCGAGCTACAGGACCAAGATGAGCCAGTAAACTAGTTGGATGAATGTAGTTGCCAAGTTGCTCAAACCTCCCTCGGCACGAGGCCACTATTTGAGGATAAACCTACAAGCAAAGTTCAGATTGTCTGTGCTGCCTCTTATGTACTCGAAAGTTTACTCATACAAGCATTAATTTTAGCAAGAAGTACCTCCGACTGAACACCATTTACCAGTCTGCAATGTAGAATTTTGGCGAGCTACAGGACCAAGATGAGCGAGTAAACTAGTTGGATGGAAGTAGTGGCCAAGTTGCTCAAACCTCCCTCGGCACGAGGCCACTATTTGAGGATAAACCTACAAGCAAAGTTCAGATTGTCTGTGCTGCCTCTTATGTACTCGAAAGGTTACTCGTACAAGCATTAATTTTAGCAAGAAGTACCTCCGACTGAACACCATTTACCAGTCTGTACCCTAGGTAATTAAAGTTCGTCCATGGATCATATTGGCTGTGATCTCAATCATTTGGATGCATAAACATACTGAACATGTGTATATCTAAATCTTTTTGTGAATTATCTATGAATATTGTTGTGTGATCTATCAATCATTTTGAGGATAAACCTACAAGCAAAGTTCAGATTGTCTGTGCTGCCTCTTATGTACTCGAAAGGTTACTCGTACAAGCATTAGTTTTAGCAAGAAGTACCTCCGACTGAACACCATTTACCAGTCTGTACCCTAGGTAATTAAAGTTCATCCATGGATCATACTGGCTATGATCTCAATCATTTGGATGCATAAACATACTGAACATGTGTATATCTGAATCTTTTTGTGAATTGTCTATGAATATTGTTGTGTGATCTATCAATCATTTGGATCCATAGACATGCTGAACTTGTGTATATATGAATCTTTTGAATTGTTGATAGTGAATGTTGGCTATGAACATGAATGTGTCCTGTGAACCTGAGTTTGATAGGAATGTTTACCTTTTCTGTTGTGCTTGTGTGTGAACTTGTTAGTATGCCTACTGTGGGGTATGTGACGTGTGGGTGTCAACGGCACACCTTCTTCCCGAGAAGAATTGCACCTGCTTTGTTAGGGTAGCAACGACGCATCAGCTCTTTTTAATCTTTTTGCTCTGTCTTGCCCCCTCCCCCGCTCAACCCCTGCCGTAATGTTTTCGGCCTCAAAACAAACATAGTACTGCGTTGTTTTTGGGGCTTGATGAAAAATCGAGTGCTGGTTTCTGTAGGTTGGCCCGCCCAGCAAATGGGCTGCTGGTCCACCACGGACTGGGAGGCTAAAAATACAAGTTGTATGGTGCAGAGGCAAGCAAAAAAACGCCATTGAGAGCCATCCACTAAAGAAAGAAAAAAATCGCTCCTGATGTGCTTCTTCAGTCGTGCCACCGGCCCCCCCTATAATCCAGTTCGCTCGGGGATCTGGTACCATTTTTTTCTAGAGGGCGAACAAGTATCAGGTAGGCCTAGGTTTTGTATTTTAACATGCGTAGCCCACGACATACGGTGATAGTGGTTTCAACTTATTTTTTGAGGTCCATACCGGCCTATGGGCTTTTTCTTAAAGATCGGCAGCCCAATGTATTTTTTTAACCACATTATATATATTTATATTATTACTATTATCGTATATTTTATAGAGACTTATATATACATTATAAAAACAAACCACGTGTTATTAACTTATAAAAGTAAATGTTTAACAGAAGTTGGCAAGGAAAATCCTGGTTGTTTTTGACTCACAGGCAAGGAAAATCCTGGTGATTGCGTACAAAAGCTTGCGAAGATTTTAAGGACCAATTTAATAATAACGCGCTCATTTTTATTTTGAGCAATAACTCGCTAATTTGTTAATTATGTATATAAAAAATGTGCCTCTCCGGTTTATTTTTGATATTAATTGCTCCTTCTAACATAACATTATATATATAACGAGCCGAGCTAATTCGTGTATTTGAAGGAAGTGCAAATGGGCTGGGATTTCTTAGATAATATAAATGGGCCGCATTGACGCGAAATTATTTGTTCACCCAGCCCAGCAAATGGACTGTACATTCTAGAAAACATGGGTTAAATATATGTCACATTTTTGCAGGCTAACATGTGGGCCAATAGGTCGAAGCCTACGTAGGGCGTTGTTAACTTGGTCGGCATGCACCTTCAATCTATCGTCTTCTTCCTCCAGCGTCGTCGAGATCGCCTGGTCCGGCCTCCGGCGGCTAGCGGCTCTGCTTAGCATGCATCGCTGCAAAGCGCTACCCCACCACCGGCCAGGCTATCCCTCCACCCCTCCACACCTCCTGTTATTCTCCACCGACTGCAGCCCCACGCCGCACCAGAACCAGTTATAACCCTTCTCCTCTACTCAATCTGCGACTCCACTGCCGCGTCTTCCCATCTCCGAGTCGTTCCCGTCTGGGGCCTCGTCGTCGTCCACCGCCTCGCTGCGCTCGGTGCGGTGTGGTCAACAAACGAGAGTCATCGGAAGAGGACTGTACGTGGAGAGCCTGACGGCTGGGACCCACGAGGTCCATGGTCGCACGCAGGGAAAGTTCCTCCTTATTAAGCTGAAAAAATGTTTCCTCCACCTGACAACTGGGACCCACCGGCTGTATCTTCGGACGGAAGGAACTACCTCCTTGTTATGCGAAAAAAATTATTCCTCCCGTTGACAGCTGGGACCCGTCAGATTTGGTGGCTGACTTGTGGGCCTACTAAGCGGACGTGTATGCAGGGCTTTGTCAACTTAATCAACAAATGATTCTAGCAGCTGGACCGTTGGATGTTAATCCAACAGCCGTGCTCCTTCTTCAACCTCTGTTCTTGCTCCTGTCTCCCGTGGGCGGCACCGCGGCTGTGCTGCCGCGCACCCGAACCAGTCAAGTTTCCCACTCCTCTCCATCTGCGACTCCACTGCCCCATATTCCCCATCTCCGGGTCGTTCCAGTCTAGGGCCTCGCCGTCGTCCACCGGCCTTTGGTGCGCTCGGCACGGTGTGGTCAACGTGGTCAACAACCGAGAGTCATCGGAAGATGACTGTACGTGAGAGGCTGACAGTGGGGACGCACCATGTCCATGGACGCATGCATGCAACGGAACGAGGCGTGGTCAACGTGGTCAAGGAACGACTTCCATCGGAAGTGTACTGTACGTGGAGAGGCTAACAACTGGGTCCACAGCCGCAACAAGGAAGTGCCTCCTTATTACGCGGAAAATAATGATTCCTCCACCTAACAGCAGGGACCCACCGGACGGGCCACCGTATTTTACGAAAAAATGTTTCCCCCCTGACTGTTGGGACCCACCGGACGGGTCACCGTATTTCGCGAAAAAACGTTCCCTCCGCTGTCAGCTCGGACCCACCGGAAGTGCCTCCTTATTACGCAGAAAAAATTGAATACTCCCCCTGCTAGCTGGGACCCACCTTGGTGGGAGGCTGACTTGTGGGCCTACTAAGTTGACGGGGACGGAGGGCTTTGTCAACTTAGTCAATATGAACGATTCTAGCTCCAGTGACTGTACGATGTCCATTCAACGGCCGTATTGCTTCTTCAACCTCTCGTCTTCTTGCTCCAGCCGCCCAAACCAGCGCCGGTCGTGCCGCGTGCTCCTGCCTCCCGTGGCCGGCTGTGATGCCGCGGAGGCCTCACCGCCCCCTACTACTCCCACCGCTGGCCAGGCCATCCCTCTACTCACCCACACCCCCTGTTATTCTGCGGCGACGGCGGCCTCACACCGCAGCCGAACCAGTGAACCCTCGTACTCCTCTTCGTGCGAGCTTCCACTGCCACGTCTTCCCCGGCTCCGCGTCGTCCCCTTCCTAGGCCTCGCCGTCGTCCACCGCCCCGGTGCTCTCGGCGCGGCGTGGTCAACGTGGTCAAGGAACAACTTCCATCGGAAGAGTACTGTACATGGAGAGGCTGACAGCTGGGTCCACGGCCGTAGCAAGGAAGTGCCTCCTTATTACGCGCAAAATAATTATTCCTCCACCTGACAGCGGGGACCCACCGCTCGGCCCAAAATGTCACGGATGTGTCTTTTTTGTAGTGATGGTGATGAAGATTTCGATCCGAGGTCGGATCTTACCCAAGGTGGGGGGGAGATGATGCGGAGCATCCTATGGTCATTCCCATGGACCTACCATCGTCTCATCAAGTGCCAAGAGGACCAATGGCACGAGCTAGAGCTCTCGAGATCGAGGTGACTTCCTTCCTTAGTGATATTCCATATGACCCACTCGAGACATGGTTACTACCTAAGTCCGGAACGTTGTGCATGATCAGGTACCAAGAGGACCCTCTCGAAGATGCACATGAAGACGGCCAATCCACAAGTTCACGAATGAAGAGGAACGACGAAAGGGAAGAAAGACAACCCTAGGGCCGGACATCCGGCCCCTGGAGTCATCCACAACAGCTGCAGCTCAGCCGACAAGCTACAGGGCCCGGACATCCGGCCAGGCTCCGGACATCCGGCCCGACAAGCCCGGAAATCTGGCGCCTCCCCCGGACTTCCGGCGCCCCGTCACAGAACCTCCAGGAGCTGCCCCTGCCAGCCCGGACATCCGGCCCGTCCCGAGCCGCCGGACATCCGGCCTCCAGCCCGAACATCCGGACCCCGCCTATCCAGAGAGCATCGAGACCAGCCCCGATCGCCCGGACATCCGGCACCTCGTGAAGGCCCGGACATCTGGCCCGACGCCCAGACTTCCGACCTCCCCTGTCTGTGCCCAGTGTAAGGGCCCGAGGCCCATGTACCCGTTCTCCCCCTAGACTATATATACTCCCCCCCCCCTCCACTTTTCTAGGGTTAGGAAAGTAGTAGCTCATTTGAGGTAGAGCTTTGCTCTCCACTTGATACCTTCTCCTTTGGAGTTCACGACCTCTACAGAGAAGATCCCCCAAGTGGATTCAAGACCCCTCACGGGAAGACCTTCAAGACCTCCTCACGGAGAAGAACTTGCTACTTGTATCGTCCTTTGTTGATCGTGGATCGTGTATCTCTTTGTGTTTCGAGGATCTAGCACATGTGTAATTGAATCTTGTTGGTTTGAGTGAATCCTCTCGTGTTTCCCCTCGTGTTTTCCCCTCGTGTTCTTCGTGTTCTTCATGGGATCCGCTCCAATCGTGAAAGATCGGGCATCTAGGGTTCTACCCTACATCAGCTATCTCATGTCGTCGATTGCTGCCAGTTAGATCATGTTTGGACTGTTGTGGTATCTTGTGTGTATTGCCACCGTAGGGATTCCCGTCGTATCAATTTCTTCTCAGTAAACCATGTTTAGTGAGAATAAGAGAATCCTCTTCGAAATGTAGTACTATCTCTTTTCCATTTTACCTGTACGCTATATGTAAGGTAGTTATGAATGAAAGCCTTTTCCCTTTATTTGTCTTCTGATGTAAATGGTATGCATGCAAAATATTGGAATGCATACAATACGTCGGTCTCAACAGGCGCGGCTTGCCGCCGCATCGGGTTCGCTAGTTTCATTAATTTGGGAATCACCCATGAACACACTTGCAATTTAATTTCCTTTGATTCCAAATATTTTAAATCCATGTCTCCAAATACTTTTTAATTAGGTCCCATAGAAAAAAATACTTTTCAAGTTGCGGGACTTTGATTTTTGTCAAAGTAGATTCAAATTTATGAAAGGTTTTCTTTGTTTTGTGGAACTTTGATTTTTGCCAAAGTAGATTCAAATTGATGTGGGGATTTATTTGTTTTGTGGAACTTTGATTTTTGCCAAAGTAGATTCAAATTTATGAGGGGATTTATTTGTTTTGTGGAGACACCTTTTTTACTACCAGACCGACCATCCTTTTCTCTCTTCTCCCTAGCCGCCCAGCCCATCCCTAATCCCGATCGGCGCGATATCCCCCACCCGACTACTCTCGTTTCGTCTCGATCCCCTTGCTACGCCGCCATCCCAGGGCTGCGCTCGCCGCTGCCTCCAGTGAACCATGATGATGCTTGCATGCTGCCGCGACACCCTCACCCTCCTATAGATCTCCCCATCATTCACACCCGGGGTTTGCCCGGCGCGCTCCGGCACCAGATCAACTGATGAGCCGCTCACCGTGGTGTTCTTATCTCTTTGTCATGCCTTCTTTCCTGATCCGTAACTTCTTGTTATTGATATCCCAAGAAACTCAGAAGAGTATATAAGTTGGGATACTTGAATTGAATATATGAATTAGTGATGTGCTGGATATGGACGACGGACCCAGGACCGGCAACGAAAGCCCATTACCTAGTACAGACACAGAAAATAAATCTGGAGCGCGCGTTAATATGCCACATCGCTCAATCCTGTTGATGGCAAGTTTTGTAGTTAATTGCATAGAAGCTTCGGATACAATAGAATACATAAGATGCATCACTATTTTGTGCATAAATGAGTTAAATGAATACATGTTAGTATTGCAAGATGATTATGTTTTTCATACCAGATAGTATCTCCATCGTAATTATGTGTATATGCATTTTGGATCAAACATGAAGATACAGAACCTTGGTAGTTCCTCGAATACACAAGGCCATAAGGTGGTTCCTTACAGTAAACAAACCAACTTTTTTTCATCTTGGAAATAATATGTGTAGGTACTATTTCGTACAAATGGTGATTATTCAGTGTCTTGCTTACCTGATGGATTATTTCCTGGTCGATGAGATCTATGCTCTTACCATTATACAAAAAACAAAAGGATTTCTCCATTGGAGATGGGGGCCTAACTCAGTTCTGGACCGACCCTTGGCATAATAGGGAAGCTTCTGCACAAAATTCCCAGATTTGTTCAAGCAATGCACTCTGAAAACTATAAGTGTCAAGGCTGCTGTAATGGGTGACAAATGGATGAGACACTTCAAAGCCAACCTCTCGGCTGCCTCCATCGACCAGTTCTCGAGCCTATGGAATGTTGTGCAGCACACCCACCTCATCCCGGACCAGCCTGACTCCTTGACCTGGCGATGGACAGCTAATGGTACTTTCTTGGCTGCTTCTGCTTCTGCTGCCATGCTGTCGGCACAGATCAAGCCGCTCTTCGCCAAACTTGCCTGGAGCTCGGACGCGCCGCCAAAATGTCAATTTTTGTGTGGCTCACGGCTCAAGGAAAGTGTTTAACCGCTGTTAACCTGGCTAAGAGAGGCTGGCCACATAATCCCACCTGCTCCTTGTGCTTGCAAGCTCCTGAAAGTGCCTCCCACCTCCTTTCAGTTTGCCCCTACGCCAAGGAGATTTGGCACTTAGCAATCAGCAAGCTGGGCCTCCCCCAGAGCCTGAATATCAATGGCAATGAAGACATGATAGACTGGTGGCAACGCTCTTCTCAGGGTATGAACAAGGAGACGGCAAAGTCGTGGAGATCGGTCATGGCCCTCGTATGGTGGATGCTATGGAAGGAGAGAAACGAAAGAATTTTTAGGAACACGTCGTGTACCTCTGCAAGGCTGTTCGAAAAAAATCAGTTAGAGGCCCAGGACTGGGTTGATGCTGGACGGCGACGTGTCTTGGCAATAGTAGAGAGACCTCTAGAGCCAGACTAATGTGATGTTTTGTTCTTCCCCCTTCCCCCTCTGTAATCTTGCTTTGTAACATTTTTTTCCGTCTATACGCAATGAAAAGCAGTGGCCCTGCCTTCTCGTAAAAAAAAACACAAAAGGATAACACTTATACTCTCAGAAGTACTCGAAATCACCAAGTCCCTTTTAGATTACCACAAGAACAGAGTTAGAACTTCGTATCTCTAATACCTCTACTTAAAATGGCATTTCAAGTACTGCCAAAGCCTGCCAACACCAATACATCAACACTTTCAGCAGTAGATAATCGTGCCTTCAAATAATAGTATAATTGTATGGTGAATCAATCAGTTAGCTCCTTTGTACTTGCCTATCTTGTGGCCTCCGGTCAGTGCTTTAGGACAGAAATTGGCATGCTTTAATAGTTGACTGAGAGCTTCTTTGTCAAGTGTTTCACAATATAACTATCCGGCTGAAATGGGGTACAGAAAACGTTTATGAGAAGTCAATTCTCTAACCTACAATGGTCAGGACATGCCTGCTTGGCAAGGAACTTCCTTGAACAGAAGATTGTGGCGGAACGGCAACAAAGAAAATCAAGGAAAGGCGTCGGCCGTAACTGAAGACTTGCGGCAGGCCATTGATAATGTTAACCCTGCCATATAGGCCAAATGGCATCAGACACATTACTGAAGCTGTCGATATAAAAATTGGTTTAGGAATAGCTTAGCCAATGTCGTGTTTACAAATGACATTTAGACAATGGGTTAACTTATAAGCTCACCTGATGAGAATAGTTTGCTCCAATCAATCTCCATGAGGTATCCATAGATTGTATGTATGTCAGAAGATTCAGAATTAAGCATAGCACTATCGGAGAGGACGGCGAACGATCGCTAGGATGTATACATAGGTTGTACGTATGTGAGAAGGTTCATAATAGAATCCCAGGAGAGCACGACACTATCGGAGGGGGCGATAGAAAGCGAATTGAACTCGCATAGAAGTAATCAGGAGAGCCCTTGCAATGGGTGAACATTAAAAAAACTCACAAAGTTAACAATCCCAAAATAAATTAGATCAAATTCAATAAATTGCAGCAATCTATCATCCGTCTTACCAATCAAATCAATGTTATATATCTACGGGAACACTAACGCCCACACATGAGGATCCGCGTTCGTTTGTGGTTGCACGAATCTTGGCATGTTTATGGTGCCACGTAGGACTGGGCTGGTGTGTGGGCATTCACCCGGTCGCCCACACATCCGTTTCACCACACGGAGGAGCCGGTGTGTGGGCGTTTAGCAGTTCGCCCACACGCCACTTTTCACTCACGCACAAGGGCTGGTGTGTGGGCATTTGTCATCTCGCCCACACGCCCGTCTCCTCTCCCACACCCAAGCTGCCAGTTGCCATGCATTTTGCAGTGTACACGGCAACTGCCCTAGTGTGCTTGTAAGCAGATGGCAACTCTCTCTTTTTTTACCCAAACATGCCAGTTGCCATATGTTTTGTAGGGTACACGGCAACTGCCCTAGTGCGCTTGTAAGTAGATGGCAACTCTCTTTTTACCCGAACATGTTGTTTTGCCATGTCTCTTTGTAGTGCGACACGGCAACTGTCTAGTGTTAGTAGGTGGCAACTCCTAAGGTTTTCAAACCATGGCAACTGTAGTAAACCAGACCATACATGGCAACTGTTTAGTGTTAGTAGGTGGCAACCTCTAAAGTCTTCAAATCATGGCAACTATAGTAAACCAGACCATACATGGCAATAGCTGCAGTTGTCCAAAATGGCATCTGGCACTTGACCTGAGATGGCAACTGTTGTTGAGAAACCATGGCAACTGTAGTTCAGCAACATGGCAACTGTAGGTAAACGGACATTGAAGAGGGTCCGGACCATGACAACTGCGGGGACGCGTGGTGACTGTCACGCTGGGCGTGCGGGGCCGTGAGGTAGGTGGCTGAGAGAGGTCGTGTGGGCGTTATGCATTTTGCCCACACGTAGGCATATGAGAGGGACCGCAACGGAAAAAAGAGGCGTGTGGGCTGATCCTCTTAGACACCACACAAAACGTGTGGGCAGACCCCTTAATACCCACACGTGTGGCAGTTATCGTCGTCCTATATCTATTAAGAAGAACAGATGCACGGACGGCCTATTTGTGACCCCGAGAGACAAGAGAGCAGATTGATAAAAGAAAAACAAAGCAAGATGTGGTTCAGCCTGCGATAAGTCCAACACCACCAACGCCCCCAACATCCTCACAAGCTTTGCTCCATGGCACTTCAAGATATGAGCCGACGCTTGCCGATGCAACTCTCCGCGACCTGCACACCATCCTGTTCAATGGGCGCTCCTCCTGGTTTAGATCGAGGGACCGACTCTGATCCGATACCTTCTTATGCGTGCAAGTGGGAGGAAGGAGGTGAAGGGGCTAGGGGGTAGCCGCGCAGCTTCATGGTAGCCGCTTGTGCTATCAGCGCCGCCGGCACCCGAGCGATTTGGGGTCGGGTGGCTTGGGAGCGACACGGTCAGGGTTGGTCTGGCTTTTGTTTCTTTGTTAAGCCTCACCCCGAGGGTTGGCCGGTGGAGAAGACGGCGGGATTGGGGGAGCCGTCAATGGCCACGGCGTCGACTGTCGCCGGCGATGGAAGGCCGCGGGTCGCTGGAAGTGGAAGGCCGCGGGTGTGGGGGCAGTTGGGGTAGGGGTAGGCGCGCTGGCGGGGCACACGGTGAGGCGGGGTGGGGTGTGGCAGGAGGTGGTGGCGCTGTCACGACTGACATGCGGGACCCTGAGATACCGCTGGCCGGACCCAGCGGTCAGAGCCTACCAGAGGAGAAAGGAGCGTGAGTGGTGTTGGGCGCGTGTGTGGTGGCCTGATGTATAAAGGAACCAACCACCGGCGTGAGAAGGCATCGAGAATTATCTGTAAAACTAATATTGGAGCGAAGGTGTTCTTCCTCCTCTGGCATCCTTCGGCAATCGCGCCAAAAACTCGAGTTCCTTTTGGATTGCCTTTTTGATCACCTGCCCCCTTTCCCCTCTTCCTTCTCCTGCTGGTAGATCTAGATCAGGCACGTTACAAGTGGTATCAGAGGTCAGATGACCTGGTGACAGCCTACCCCCGCCCCCGCTACACCACCAAGCAGGCCTTGAAGACGGCGGCCATGGAGGAGCAGCTTGCCGCTCTGATCAAGTCCGTCAACGAGGGTCGCGCGGCCAACGAGGCACGGCTGGAAGCGATCTAGACTGGCGACTGGCGGTGACCAATTTGCAACACCAACTCGACGAACTCCGGACCCAAGTGGGACGCATCGCCCTCCACCCCGCGCTGGCGGATTCGGGGAAATCCGCAGCGGATCTGGCGGCTGCGGACATGACGGCGCCCACGACGACCGACCCGGGGCACCACGAGCAAGTGGCCACGGCGGGATCAACGACATCGGGGGAATGGCACGCGGGGTGGTCACCACCCTGGCGCCGCCTCCGGCCAACGGTGCGCTTCTGTTCCAAGCTCCTCCCCCTTCCCCTCGATTTGCTAGTCTGCTGGATAAGGGAGAGTGCTATGAATCCATGCCACACCTGTCAAGACCCCGATTCTAAGTCACACCGATCTAGCATGTAACACCTCATATCACTTTGCGGCCTCACGCACGGTATTCCCACGGGTGTCGCCTTACCTGGCCCGGGACCGTTTGCGCCTTTTGGCTCACGTATATGATAGTGTTGCTAGCATCCATATGACAGAGAACCCGGGCCGACATGACTAGTCGTGAACCCAAAGTGGCACTAACTTACGGGGACAGGCATACATGAATCAACATCGAGCATGTCGGTCAGCAGCGTGCGAATCCGGGCTGTAGCACTGGGCTAACAGGACTCCGGTGAACCGGACTGTAGCAGGCTAGGCAGGACTCCGGATGTCACCGCGTGACATTTCCCCGAAGGGACAGACACAGGAACGAAGTGAATCACATGCCGGCCAGTCAAGTGTTCCGGAGCAGTAGTGCTGGGCTAGCAGGACTCCGGTGAACCGGGCTGTAGCGGACTACTATGGCTCCTGGAAGCACAAGACTACATTTCCCCATAAGAGAGGCTACCAAGGATAAACAACTAGGTTGTCGGATCCCACATATACCAAGCATTTCAATCATACACACAATATGCTCGATATGTGTAAATACAACATGGCATCACAACATAACTCTACGACTCAAGTATTTATTCATTAGGCTCCGAGGAGCCAAGTATTACAAACAGGGGTCTCATGACCCAACATACAGAGCATACAAGCATCAAGCGGAAGCATGAACATGTCTGAGTACATACAACTACAAATGAAAAAGGCTGAGAAGCCTGACTATCTACAAGACCCTCCCAAGGGTACAAGATCGTAGCTGAGGTAACAACAAGCTAAACGTCGAAGTCCACGCGGAACTACTAGTGAGACTGAAGTCTCTCTGCAAAACATAAATTAAGCAAACGTGAGTACAAATGTACCCAGCAAGACTTACATCAGAACTAACTACATATGCATCAGTATCAACAAAGGGGTGGTGGAGTTTAACTGCAGCAAGCCAGCTTTGACTCAGTGGCTATCCTGTACTACGACTGCAAGTAACTCTTTTGAGGTGGCGCACACGAGTCCACATATTCACCATATCAATACACCACTATGGATCCGCTCCCGTCTCCCTATGAGAACGCCATCCATAGCACTCACGCTTATCTTGCGCATTTTAGAGTATCCAAGTTATCTATGAACTATACAGGCAACCCAGAAGTCCTTTTCCGCGGACACAGCTATTCGAATAGATGATGTTAACCCTGCAGGGGTGTACTTCTTCACACACGCTCTCGCCACTTACCACCATGTACACGTCGTGTATCTCGGCAACCTTCAAGCGGAAGCCTGGCGAGGGAGTCGGCCACGACCTGACTAACCACACAAGTCTCTAGTCCAGGTTTATCGCCTATTCGGATTCCATCCGCAAGGAGATCCGGCCGGGGTGTCGCTCACGGCCCCAAACGATGTGAGCAGGGTTCCCAAGCCCACCATCCGGGTGCCACTTGGTACACCGTGCCACTGTGCCTAGTCTGTCCCAAGCCGACCTGTACCGGGTGCCACTTGGTAGAGTACTAACACTACCTACAAACACCAGAAACTAGTTGCAACTCCTGGACAGAGATCGAGTTGGTTAATAAGCCGAGAGGGGTCGAGTTACCGGAACCCAATGTGTGGTAGTAACTGTTCATGGATCACAAACACAGAACTCAGTTCCTAAGGACGGTAATGAGACAACCCACCATGTACTCCTACATGGCCTCTCACCGCTACCTTTACCAAATCGTGTTCACACACTTAGCTCTCAACAGTAGGACATGTTCACAACTTTCCAATTCATCCCCGGTGAATCAGACCTGACTCAACTCTAAGCAGTAGCAGGCATGACAAACAAGCATGAATGAGTAGGCACATCAGGGCTCAAACAACTCCTACTCATGCTAGTGGGTTTCATCTATTTACTGTGGCAATGACAGGTCATGCAGAGGAAAGGGGTTCAACTACCGCAACATATAACAGTTGAATCGTTGTTGTCCTAATGCAGTAAAAGAGAGCAGGAGCGAGAGAGTGGGATTGTATCGAAATGAACAAGTGGGTTTTGCTTGCCTGGCACTTCTGAAGATAGTATAGCTCTTCATCGGTGTCATCGAACTCATCGTCGGAACATACGTCTACTGAGGGGGAACAACCACCGACTAGCAAAGAAGGAACACAATCAATGCAATGCACATTCACATGAATGACATGTCATGTTAAGGTACTGAATTCACCTAATGCAATATCTAGCCAAGTTAATTGAAGTGGAACTCAAACAAGATCAAATTCCAACTCCAAATGTTATTTCATAAATTGCCCTAATCATCATTTGTCCTATTTAGTGAGGTTAACTTGTTCAAACATGCATGATCATGGCATAAACAGATGCTTCATATTTTTCTAATCATTTTCCATATATAATTTATTTCATTTGGAGTTACGGTTTAATTACTATGATTTTTAGAAGTTTTAGGTATTTTCTGAAATTCATAAATCATTTCTGATTTATTAAATATCCAGAAAACATTTTGACGTCAGAACTGCATCAGCACGACGTTAGCAAGTCAACTGGGCGGCCAGGGTCAAACCTCATCAGTGGGGCCCACTGGTCAGTGACCCGGTGCCAGTTTGTTTCACGGATGGGTGGGGCCAGTCAACGGTGACGTGAGCGGGTCAACTGACGTCTGGGTCCACTGTGGTTAAGTTAAAACTTAACAGGGGTTTATCCCGTGGTTAATTAGGGGGGTGGGGCTGGTCTGTCAGCGGCACAGGTGTGTGTAAACCACGTGATTAACCTAACCTAATGACGCCAAGTCAGTGAACAGCTTTTAGCCGCCGGTGACGAAATCCCACGGCGGTGGCTCGCCGGTGTTGCTCGGGACGGAGCTACGGGCGTCGGCTGGATGCGCTGAAGGCACCAAAGGAAAGCCCATCCTCGCGCGCATCCAGGGGAGCCCGCGGAAGGCTGCGAGGTGGCCGGAATCCCTGCCGGCGTCGAGCTGTGCGGCTGCCGGAGCTCGGGGGAGCTCGGGGTCGAGGCTACGGTGTACGGAAGAGTGAGGCAAGCGGTGCTATGGCCTCCTGTGAGCACACTAAGCACAACTACGTGCTTGGTTGGGTCAGGCGAGGTTGCTAGCTGCGGCAGTGACGATCGCGGCGGCGGTGAGCTCACGGTTGCGGCGGTTAGCGCGGTTAGGGGAAGCAGACGACCGTGGGGAGAGGGGGAAACGGGGCAGGAGCTCACAGGGAGGTCGTCGAGAAGCTCAGTGGGCTCGGGGAGGCGGCGGAAACGGCGAATCGGACGGCAGCATCCGGCGGCCATGGACGGGGAAGAAAGGTCGCGGCGTCGTCCTCGGGTCGTCCGGCCTTGCGTTGGTCGGCGGACAGGTGCTTGGGGTTGGGGCAGAGCACGGGGGCACGGAAACGACTCCTGGGGAGCTCGGTGGCCATGCTAAACGGCGGCGGTGGTGACGACTGCGCTCGGGCGTTCGCAGGAGAGAGAGACGGGGAGGGGATGAGTGAGCGAGGGGGAGGCCGAGGGGATTCAGGGGGCGCGTGGCGTTTCTAGTTGGTCCGGGGCGAGGCGGCAAGCAGGAGGTGGCCGGGCGCGTGCCGGCGTGCGTCGGCCACGCGCGCTGCCCACTGGCGCGAGGAAGACGACAGGGAGGGAAGGCTGCTGGGCTGGGCCAGCCAACTAGGCCGCCAGGTAGGTTTGGGCGAGGTAAGCTCTTGTTTTTTTTCCTATTCTGTTCTATTTTTTTCTATTTTTTGTAGTTTGTTTTGATTTGATTCAAAAACCAGATCATTTCATAAACTTCTGAAAATTATTGTGTGGCCTTTTAAAAAGTATTCAAAGCCACTCACAAACTTTCAGAATTATTGGAGCCAATAAATATTTTATATGAATTATTAGCCCCAATTCAAATACTTTATGAATTGATTCAGAAATCCAAAATGTCATGAAAAAATGTGCATCACCTCTGGTTACTGTTTCCAGCATTTTACCAAAATGATGAACATTTTAAGGCCATTTGGACTCACTGGAAATATTTTAGTTGAACCTAGTGGATTCCTTTTGATGCTAGGGTTTGAACATCCCCCATTTCAAGTTCAGATAAAATTTAGACATGACGACATGAATGCTTATACAACTATCTGCAATCAAATTCTAGGGTTGTGACAACTCACCCCCACTAAACAAGAATCTCGTCCCAAGATTCAAGACGTGAGGTAAGAAGACAGAGGGGACACAAGCTATCACAATCTTCATGATCCAAATGTCCTTCTCGAAGATGTTGATTCATTGCTTCAAATTGATCCTGGCGTCTTTGCTTCGCGATCTTCATCCAACAAGATGACAAAAGGGAAAGGAAATTCTACCGGAATCGATCACCTCGAAGTTCGAGCACTCAAGATCAACTCATGGAGTGGGACATTGAAACATCGCTTGAGTTGAGTCACAAAACACATATAAGGGGTGCTGGTAAGGAGCTGATGACGAAGGTTCAATTTTGGTAAGCAACAACTCCATGCTTAAGTAAGATGGGGCATGGTGTCAAAGTAGCGAGGAGTTAATTGCCCTGCATACCACAACAGGGCACCCTGGAAGAGGTGACTCGTAGGATTATTCCCTTAAGTGGCAAAAAGAACTACTTTTGATACAAAGATCATTGAACTCTCTACCAGCCTAAGGAAATTCACAAACGATCATTTGAAGGAGTTCGAAGAAATGGCATACTCAAATTGGAAAGGAAACTATGGTTATAGAACAAGTCGGCAAACGGGGGCACATCCCATTTGATACCGAGGATATAACCTAGTGACTGAGTGTGCTCTCAAGAACTTGACCATTTTCATATTCATCAGGGTTTTATCAACATCCGTGCCGAGGATCCTGGCAACACATCATACCACCATGATGTATAATGATGGGGGATGCAGATGCGAAGGAAGATAACACTTTCTCAGATTTCACCATGACATGGCCAAGGAAACAAAATCTGGATGATCGACCAAGAGAGATTTAGCACTCCGCTTCTAATGTTCTCCTTGACGTACTGGATACCACGATCATGCTTAAAGCATCATCATGGTCATCAAGTATAGGTCGGACTTCGAAAACACAACACATCCATAAGGACAACTTTTAGTATGGATCATACAAAATCCTCATGGAGAAGATGGTCAAATTGCTCAATCAAGATACTACAATAGTAGATCTTCCAACTAGGTGTGTCGGCCAGAACATCAACCTTGTTGGGATCTACATCATAGATCCTGGAAAAGTTCCAACCATCATATCTGCCTGAGATTCAGATCTGGTTGGTAACAGGGTATTTCAGACAGCATGTCTGGAAAAGAAAATTTGCAACACAACCTGACGAGATGACGTTGCGAGATTCTCGGGAAATGAACTACGGTAGTAAGCTCCAAAACATGAGCTGGTTCTGCTACACACATGTGAACAGGTTGTCCAAGACAAGCATGACCACGTAGAAGTCTTAAGATAAAACACTACCGAGTTCAGGTGGGGAACCATCATTGAAGATAACGAAGTCTTGTGCATGTCCGTCTGGGCCCTTCGGGAATAGCATTTGAACTTCTTATCCTTGAACAAATTAATCAGTGGCTTTGTGTACTAGGTGATACATATGGAATGGAGGTAGCGAGCCTGTCAAACCATAGCATACTTCGCACATGCATGACTGACTTGGGATGGTACCAGAGGAAACAAAAACAATCTTTCTCGAACTCACGGCGGCAACTTGCACCAAATGCACGTGAATCAGAGAAAGTCACTTCTTTCATCCAACATATGCTTCATGAGCGGGACATGAAGATAATGCTTTTTAGAAGTTTCCAACACTAGCTGGATGTTCAACATGAATCATGGAGATGATGAAAATGTTGTCAATGGGCTCAACAACAATTTATCAAGATTTCCATATAGATGGAATTCCATAACTATGTGAACAAAGTAATAGCATTGGTCAGACCCAAAAGATATAATGGTGTATGCTCGACAACCGCGAGTAAGACAACATTACGAACATCGTTGGTTCTGATTTGATTTGACGATAGCCCATACGCAAATCAAAGATTTGGGTAGGACAATAGGTCCAACAATTGATCACGAGGACCAATCAATGAAGATATCATCTTTCTTCAACACACACACACACACACACAAAGATATCCCTTTGGAATGAACTAAGTAAGGCAAAGCTTTTATCTTCCAACTCTCCAAGTTGTTGTTTAGCTTAGCCAACTAGCTCAGGGTATCCAACACAGAATTCTTGGAGAAGGGGTGGTTACAAGGGAACCAACTTGATCACGAGCTCAACATAGCGGTCAGGGGACAACCTGATGATACTTCCGGGAAGATATCCGGAAAATCATGAACCACCGATAAGCTACTAAGCTCGAGAACAATCTTGCTTTCGAGGCAAGATGACGTGATCAATTAAGCAAGGATTGACACAATCCTAACTCTTGATCGAAGAGTGCACCAGGAAATATGGACTAGGTAGCACGATCAATCTTAGGATGATGATTCAATAACCAACACGCTAAGAATGAAATTATTGTCCATTATCTACCAAGCAGCAGAGTTGCTAGGAGTATTGATTTCACGCATCACAGTTCATTTATCGGCATCCCGGTGACAATAACACGGAACCGAGGAATGAAACAATGATGGCGAGAAGTATCACTGCGTCAAGAATTCACAAGAGATGGTGCAATTCTCATGGCAATCCTGACATAAAGGGGGTAATACTCCAGGGTAGAACAGAGCAAAAGCTGGATTGGCAATTCATCTGCAGAGCACAACTACTTTGACCCAATCCTGGATATGGATGAGGTATGATACGTCTCCAACGTATCTATAATTTTTGATTGTTCCATGCTATTATATTATCCATCTTGGATGTTTTATGGGCTTTACTATGCACTTTTATATTACTTTTGGGACTAACCTATTGACCCAGAGCCCATTGCCAGTTTCTGTTTTTTCCCTTGTTTCAGTGTTTCGCAGAAAAGGAATATCAAATGGAGTCTAAACGGAATGAAACCTTCGGGAAAGTTATTTTTGGAACGGAAGCAATCCAGAAGACTTGGGGTGTACATAAGGGAAGCAACGAGGAAGGCATGAGGCAGGGGGGGCGCGCCCACCCCCCTGGGCGCGCCCTCCACCCTCATGGGCCCCTCGTGGCTCCCCTGATGTATTTCTTCCTCCTATATATACCCATATACCCTAAAACCTTCGGGGAACAGAATAGATCGGGAGTTCCGCCGCCGCAAGCCTCTGTAGCCACCGAAAACCAATCTACACCCGTTCCGGCACCCTGCCGGAGGGGGGATCCCTCACCGGTGGCCATCTTCATCATCCCGGCGCTCTCCATGACGAGGAGGGAGTAGTTCACCCTCGGGGCTGAGGGTATGCACCAGTAGCTATGTGTTTGATCTCTCTCTCTCTCTCGTGATCTTGATTCGACACGATCTTGATGTATCGCGAGCTTTGCTATTATAGTTGGATCTTATGATGTTTCTCCCCCTCTACTCTCTTGTAATGGATTGAGTTTTTCCTTTGAAGTTATCTTATCGGATTGAGTCTTTAAGGATTTGAGAACACTTGATGTATGTCTTGCCATGCTTATCTGTGGTGACAATGGGATATCACGTGATCCACTTGATGTATGTTTTGGTGATCAACTTGCGGGTTCCGCCCATGAACCTATGCATAGGGGTTGGCACACGTTTTCGTCTTGATTCTCTGGTAGAAACTTTGGGGCACTCTTTGATGTTCTATGTGTTGGTTGAATAGATGAATCTGAGATTGTGTGATGCATATTGTATAATCATACCCACGGATACTTGAGGTGACATTGGAGTATCTAGGTGACATTAGGGTTTTGGTTGATTTGTGTCTTAAGGTGTTATTCTAGTACGAACTCTTGAATAGATTGATCGAAAAGAATAATTTTGAGGTGGTTTCTTACCCTACAATAATCTCTTCGTTTGTTCTCCGCTATTAGTGGCTTTGCAGTGACTCTTTGTTGCATGTTGAGGGATAGTTATATGATCCAGTTATGTTATTATTGTTGAGAGAACTTGCACTAGTGAAAGTATGAACCCTAGGCCTTGTTTCCTAGCATTGCAATACCATTTGTGCTCACTTTTATCATTAGTTACCTTGCTGTTTTTATATTTTCAGATTACAAAAACCTATATCTACCATCCATATTGCACTTGTATCACCATCTCTTTGCCGAACTAGTGCACCTATACAATTTATCATTGTATTGGGTGTGTTGGGGACACAAGAGACTCTTTGTTATTTGGTTGCAGGGTTGTTTGAGAGAGACCATCTTCAACCTACGACTCCCACGGATTGATAAACCTTAGGTCATCCACTTGAGGGAAATTTGCTACTGCCCTACAAACCTCTGCACTTGGAGGCCCAACAACGTCTACAAGAAGAAGGTTGTGTAGTAGACATCAAGGTACTGGAGTTTGTTTCTCCTAGTCATTCCAGAATAGAATGGCTTGATAGACCACAAGAATATGAGGTATCGATGAGCATGAATGCAAGACATGCTCTTAACTATCAAATGATAGACGGAGATCATGATACAACTAAAGAGAGGGACAACTCAAAGGAACATATAACTTTCTGAGTTGTGGATGCATAGATTAGTATGTCGAACCAAGTTCAA
Organism: Triticum aestivum; assembly: GCF_018294505.1. Taxonomy (NCBI): domain Eukaryota; kingdom Viridiplantae; phylum Streptophyta; class Magnoliopsida; order Poales; family Poaceae; genus Triticum; species Triticum aestivum. The sequence continues at coordinate 412,657,419 of NC_057802.1, read as the reverse complement.
CAGGTTTCTTCCAGATAATCCATGCAGAGAGGTAGGACTGGTAGAGTCACAAACATGATGGAGAACTCACCACGAGCACTCTGATTGTGAACTTTGATTCAAAAGAACTTCTGCCATAATGGTTCATGGTATTGGAAGAATGATATACCACGGACCTCGAAGACTATCACAAAGGTTACTAATATCCTAAAAGAACTAGCAAACACTATCAACAGGAGGTGAGTAGAGTGAATCTCGGTTCAAGAACCCAGAAATAGAATGCCTACTAACTACATGGCATCACGGGATGCTTTCGAGAATAATGGCCAGAATCATCACACTGGGATACAAAGCATTGCTAGATTACTAGGTGATCCTCTAAGACACATAGGGTCATAATAACAGCTCCAACATATATGCCGAGGCAACGGAGTACCTCAACGCACCGATTAGTGTGGTTAAACTGGCCCAAAGAAACATCGGGAACGGAAAGAAGGGATTTGCAAATGCATCCGACTATTTAGAAACCTGGGATGACTCGGACAGCATAACGGTTGTAAATGCTCAGAAAAGATTTGAGACATTCACAAGGATTTGCATAGTCACTCAACAACATCATATCAAGGTTCTGGTTCAACTGACAACATACTAAAAGTAGTAGAAACTGAATTGAGGCCTCGAACCAACAATCCTAAGATTCTATGGATTAGTAACACGTGATCCTGATAGAAAGATGAGAAGCCTAGTTCTTAATCCCCGTAGAAAAGAAGAGGTTGACTCAGATCAGAAGGCCATAAGGTAAGGAGTAAAAGATCCTTACGTTCCCTTCCCCAATCAATTCCCTTATAAAACTAAAGCATTTCTAGACACAACTTCGACCAGTTTGGCTTGGTAATCCTACACGCAGTCAGGCTCTGATACCAAAGCTGTCAGGACTCCGATTCTAAGTCACACCGATCTAGCATGTAACACCTCATATCACTTTGCGGCCTCACGCACAGTATTCCCATGGGTGTTGCCTTACCTGGCCTGACCGTTTGCGCCTTTTGGCTCACGTATATGATAGTGTCGCTAGCATCCATATGACAGAGAACCCGAGCTGACATGACTAGTCGTGAACCCAAAGTGGCACTAACTTACGGGGACAGGCATACATGAATCAACATCGAGCATGTCGGTCAGCAGCGTGCGAATCCGGGCTGTAGCACTGGGCTAATAGGACTCCGGTGAACCGGGCTGTAGCAGGCTAGGCAGGACTCTGGAGGTCACCGCGTGACATTTCCCCGAAGGGACAGACACAGGAACGAAGTGAATCACATGCCGGCCAGTCAAGTGTTCCGGAGCAGTATTGCTGGGCTAGCAGGACTCCGGTGAACCGGGCTGTAGCGGACTACTATGGCTCATGGAAGCACAAGACTACATTTCCCCATAAGAGAGGCTACCAAGGATAAACAACTAGGTTGTCGGATCCCACATATACCAAGCATTTCAATCATACACACAATATGCTCGATATGTGTAAATACAACATGGCATCACAACATAACTCTACGACTCAAGTATTTATTCATTAGGCTCCGAGGAGCCAAGTATTACAAACAGGGGTCTCATGACCCAACATACAGAGCATACAAGCATCAAGCGGAAGCATGAACATGTCTGAGTACAGACAACTACAAATGAAAAAGGCTGAGAAGCGTGACTATCTACAAGACCCTCCCAAGGGTACAAGATCGTAGCTGAGGTAACAACAAGCTAAACGTCGAAGTCCACGCGGAACTACTAGTGAGATTGAAGTCTCTCTGCAAAACATAAATTAAGCAAACGTGAGTACAAATGTACCCAGCAAGACTTACATCAGAACTAACTACATATGCATCAGTATCAACAAAGGGGTGGTGGAGTTTAACTGCAGCAAGCCAGCTTTGACTCTGGCTATCCTGTACTACGACTACAACTAACTCTTTTGAGGTGGCGCACACGAGTCCACATATTCACCATATCAATACACCACTATGGATCCGCTCCCGTCTCCCTACGAGAACGCCATCCATAACACTCACGCTTATCTTGCGCATTTTAGAGTATCCAAGTTATCTATGAACTGTACAGGCAACCCAGAAGTCCTTTTCCGCGGACACGGCTATTTGAATAGATGATGTTAACCCTGCAGGGTGTACTTCTTCACACATGCTCTCGCCACTTACCACCATGTACACGTCGTGTATCTCGGCAACCTTCAAGCGGAAGCCTGGCGAGGGAGTCGGCCACGACCTGACTAACCACACAAGTCTCTAGTCCAGGTTTATCACCTATTCGGGTTCCATCCGCAAGGAGATCCGGCCGGGCTGTCGCTCACGGCCCCAAACGATGTGAGCAGGGTTCCCAAGCCCACTGTAACGCCCACTATGCGGTTATGCCTCTAAGTCACTTGTAACGCCCACGATGCGGCTATATCTCCCACGTGTCGAGGCACGACTTAGAGCCATAACCGCATTGTGGTTTTGTCGCAAGAAGGGTCATCTTCACACAATCCCATGTAATGAACAAGAAAGGGATAAAGAGTTGGCTTACAATCGCCACTTCACAGAATACATAAATAAATCATACATCATTCAGAGTACACATATAGGTCCGACTATGGAACCAAAAGGAAAGAAGACAACCCAACTACTAGATCCCTGATCGTCCCAACTGGGCTCCACTACTGATCAAAAAGAAAAGAAACAACACAACGGACAAGATCTTCATCGAGCTCCCACTTGAGCTTGGTTGCGTCACCTGCACTGGTATCATCGGCACCTGCAACTGTTTTGGAAGTATCTGTGAGTCACGAGGACTCAGCAATCTCACACCCGCGAGATCAAGACTATTTAAGCTTAAAGGAAAAGGATGGGGTAGTGAGGTGGAGCTGCAGCAAGCACTAAGCATATATGGTGGCTAACATACGCAAAGGAGAGCGAGAAGAGAAGCAACGGAACGGTCGTGAACTAGCAATGATCAAGAAGTGATCCTGAACTCCTACTTACGTCAAACATAACCCAGAAACCGTGTTCACTTCCCGGACTCCGCCGAGAAGAGACCATCACGGCTACTCACGCAGTTGATGTATTTTAACTGGGTCAAGTGTCAAGTTATCTACAACCGGACATTAACAAATTACCATCTGCCACATCACCGCGGGCACGGCTTTCGAAAGATAATACCCTGCAGGGGTGTCCCAACTTAGCCCATCATAAGCTCTCACGGTCAACGAAGGATAAACCTTCTCCCGGAAAGACCCGATCAGTCTCGGAATCCCGGTTTACAAGACATCTCGACAATGGTAAAACACGACCAGCAAAGCTGCCCGAATGTGCCGACAAATCCCGATAGGAGCTGCACATATCTCGTTCTCAGGGCACACCGGATTGTCCAAGCTTCCGGTAGGCCAGCCCAGAGTTGCCCCTGGTGGCCACCGGCGACAGGTTGGACCAACACTCAGAGGAGCACTGGCCCGGGGGTTTAAAATAAAGATGACCCTTGAGTCTGCAGAACCCAAGGGAAAAAGGCTTAGGTAGGCAAATGGTAAAACCAAGGTTGGGCCTTGCTGGAGGAGTTTTATTCAAAGCGAACTGTCAAGGGGGTCCCATAAATCACCCAACCGCGTAAGGAACGCAAAATCAAGGAACATAACACCGGTATGACGGAAACTAGGGCGGCAAGAGTGGAACAAAACACCAGGCATAAGGCCGAGCCTTCCACCCTTTACCAAATATATAGATGCATTAAAAATATAAGAGATATTGTGATATCCCAACATAAACATAATCCAACATGGAGCAATCTTCAACTTCACCTGCAACTAACAACGCTATAAGAGGGGCTGAGCAAAAGCGGTAACATAGCCAAACAACGGTTTGCTAGGAAGGTGACAAAGGTTAGAGGTTCATGGCAATTTGGGAGGCTTGAAGAGCAAGTGGTAGGTAGCGCAGCATAGCAATAGAGCGAACAACTAGCAAGCAAAGATAGAAGTGATTTTGAGGGTATGGTCATCTTGCCTGAGATCCCGCAAGGAAGACGAGCGGGTCCATGAAGAAGACAAACGGATGTAGACGAACAAGTCCTCACAACTCCGGAACGAAACCGAAGCTAACGAGAGAAGCAACCCGGAAAGAAACAAACGACATAGTAAACAACCATCACAGAAACATGGCATGATGCACAATCAAGTATGATGCATGTCCGGTTTAATGAGCATGGCATGGCAAAGTGCAACAAACAACACTACAAATTAAGTGGAGCTCAATATGCAACGAGTTGCATATTGACGAAACACCACATTTAATTATTTAGTTCTCTCTCATTTATGTACCCAACAATATTAAATGTTATTAACCATGGCAAGAGGTGAAGCATATGGAAACTACCTATTTAGGCAATTTAAATGAGGCCGGAACAACAAACAATAATTCCGGAAAATCCTCATGCCATTTAGCAATTTTAATGCGAACATCAATTTTAGACATTTTAAATGTTGTTATCATGATGCGAATGACAGATGTAAGTTATATGCAATTTTATGAAAATGTTGACATGAAGATGATTAGGAGCATTTGATCACCATGGCAGAAAGAATTGGGTGCCACGGCGATGAAAACGGAAACGATGCCATGGCAACGTCCCGGTTCCGATAACTCGTTGAGCGACCGGTGCAAACGAAGATGTGGATGTGCGGAACATGCAAAAGATGGTGGGGTGATCCCGGTTACCGGGTTCCCACATGACGGTGGCAAGGAAACGAGGAACGTGCAAGGACCAATTTGGACATGGTGCAAACACGGGCATCTCATACCACACACACACACATTCGTTCACGGGCGTCGTTCTCGGCGGTTATACCTTCGAAGCATGCATTTTCGGAGCGGTTCAAAATCGTCGAGGGAAGTAGTGGTACACGAAGGTAGTTGAACTTGACGGTTCCGTTACACGGGTCTTCGGCGACGGTAGTGGAAGTAGTGGCACACGTTCGTTTCCGGAGAGGTACTTGACGAATCCGAGTAACTTAGGGTCGACGGTAGTCGTTCACGTTCATAGTCGCACAAGTTTCCGTAGATGTTCGGGGTCACGGCGAGGAACTCGGCGTTCCGGTGCGGTGTAGAGGAAGTAGACGTTCTCGAAACGGTCGTAGTGGAAGTAGTGGTACACGGCGACGGTAGTGGTACACGGTCGTCGTGGTACTTGGCGAGTCCGCGTAGTCGTAGACGTTCCAAGGTACTTGACGCATCAGCAGGTGTAGTCGTACATGTTCGGAGAGGATCTTGGCGCATCCAAAACGAAGCAACACAAAAGGGCCTCCGGTCTTGGTGGTCAACGAAGGGAGGCGGGCGACGAAACAGCAGCAACGAGCCGGCAGTCGGACAACATGGTCGTGAGGTGGAAGGGCCCTGGCACGAGACGGTGATGAAGAGGAGGTCGCAGGGAGAGCTGCTGGAGGCGGATGCAGAAGGCCACGGCAGCGGCGGCTACTGGCGCGGTGGGGTCCGAGCGCGAAGGGACGAAGCTAGGGTCAGAGCCATCCCCGACTTAGGAGCCCCCTGCTTGATCGAATCGCTGGCGTTGTTGAGTCTAGAACAAAAAATGTTTTGAGTCTTAGGATTATATATATCGGAGAGTAGGATTCTTTTTACTCCTCAGTCCCTTCGTCGCTCTGGTGAGGTCTCCTGACGTAGAAGTTTTGACTATTCTCTCCTCAAATTTCACTAAAAAAAATTTAGGATCACGCGGGTATCTTGGAATCGTTCCGATGGTTTTGTGACGAGAACATTGTTCTTGGTGCCTCCTGACATTTAGGGGTTGTGGCAGTGTCCCGGGGAGTTGAGCTCCGAGGTGTTGTCGTCACAATTTTATCGTTGCAGTTCCGGAATACCTGAGTTTCGCCGACATCGAAATCTCTTTTATGCAGTTGTTGGTGAGATCACCTCGACGCCACCCAGTACTGGGGCGGGAGTTCGGTAGTATTGCCATAACTTGTATAACGGATGTTTTTCGAAGGTTGAGGTAAACGATTTCCGAAGGTTTCTTGGTTATGTGTTGACGGATGGATACAGCTGGATCTAGGGATTGCTAGTTTGGGTGATATATTTTGTGTCCCCTGTATCCCCTACACCAGATTGCATAACCAGAAAGTTTCGGGAGTTTATAAGTGGGAATTCAAGTAGCCTTAGGATATCTTTCCGACAGACGCATGATATGAGATTGGGGTTCGACGTCTAGTGGTCCGCCTGTATACGGTTGATTTTACAGTGGTCTCGTAGTGTCTTAAAGAGTCCATGGCTTTGCCGACTCGGGGACGCTTCGTATGTCATGTGCACAGCCTTGTACATGATGGTGCTGTACGATTGAGCCCGTGTGGGCCCCACCACGAAAACTTCGGACGAAACCTCTATCATATGTTTGTTCCGGCTTATTCTGCAAGCCAATACTTTGTTTTATTTTGTATTGTGGTATTCGAGTTGCTTCGAATTCATATGTTCATTCCATATCTTTTTCTAAGTGGCTTCTCAACTTATGGAAGTGTGATGTTTTACTACGGAATTCATTCGTTCATCTTCGTTCGAATGTTTATTGTGAAGACTATATGTTGCAATTTCTATCCGTTGATTCTACTTATCTATTTGTCTATCAAGATGCTAACGGATGTCACCCTCTTCAGGATGGCTCCGCCAACTCGTCAGAATCCGGATCACAATGAAGGGAGTCAAGCGAACCCTCCGCCACCACCTCCACCTCCGGAGGCATGGCAAGCTATCATGGCAGCCACCAACGCCAATGCTCAGATGATTCTGCAACTCTTGCAAGAACGTACTCAAGGGCAAGACAATCAAGGCAATCAAGGTCAAGGCAACAATCAGTTTCACTTCGCTACACTCAACCAGTTTCTCGCAAATCAGCCCAAGTCTTTCAGCTACTGTGCCGAGGCCACGGATGCCGATGATTGGCTCGTGGACATCAACAAGCATTTTGAATGTAGCAATGTCAGGCCTGAGGACTATGTCAAGTTCGCTTCTTTCCAGCTCAAGGACCAAGCTGCTGATTGGTTTCAACAATACAAAGATTCCAGAGGAGGTCGTGTGATCACTTGGACTGACTTCTGTCGGGACTTCAAAGCGCACCACATTCCACAAAGTGTTGTTGAGAGCAAGCGTGAGGAGTTCCGCAATCTCAAGCAAGGCAACATGTCTGTGTATCAATACAACATTCAGTTTCAGAAACTTGCTCACTTCGCTAAACAAGACGTTCCTGATGAGAAGAGCATGATCTATCACTTCAGAGGTGGCCTTAAAGAGGATCTGCAGTTAGCCCTCGTTCTTGTTGAGCCTACTCAGTTTGATCAATTCTATAATATGGCACTGAAGCAAGAGGCTGCTCAGCTCAAGTGTGAGGCTTCTAAGAAGAGAGTCAGAGACGCAGTTCAGTCTTCTTCTTCCTCACTTGTGACAGCTAAGCAACAGAAGTTCTGGTTGCCTCCTCCTCCTCCGTTTCGTCAGCCTTATCAGCAGAAGAACAAAGGTGGCCATGGTTGTTCCAACTCTTCCAACTCTGGCTATCAGAACAAGTCTCAGAATCAAGCTCCAAAGTCCAATGCTCCTTATCACCGTCCACTCTCAGAGGTGACTTGCAAAAAATGTCAGCAGAAAGGTCACTATGCTAACAAGTGCTTCAACCAAAGGCGTCTTCCTCCTCCTCCTCCTGTCAGATCTTCCAGCAATGCAGTGGTCAAGCATAATCCAAAGTTTGCAAAGGTGAACATGATGAATGCAGCTCAAGCGGAGGAATCCACTGATGTGATAATGGGTAATCTTCCTGTTAATGATATTCCCGCAAAAGTTCTTTTTGATACTGGTGCATCGCTTTCTTTCATATCAAGACCATTTGCATCCAAGCATGAATTGCATTTCCAAGGATTGCCTAGACCATTAGCAGTTGTCTCTCCGGGCAAATGCATGAATGCAAGCTCCATGGTTCCGAATGTTTCCATCAAGATGGGCGACTATAAATTTCAGTCTTCTCCAATTGTTCTTGGTGACTCGGATATTGATCTTATTCTCGGGATGGACTGGCTTTCTAAGCACAAAGCTCAACTTGATTGTGCAGCCAGGGAAATTCAATTGACACACTCGTCTGAGGATGTGATTATTTATGCCGCTCGTGATGAAACCATTCGGTTTTTCTCTCTCAATGAGAAGGGCGAATTGAATGCCATCTCTCAAATTCCAGTCGTTTGTGAGTATCAAGATGTCTTTCCAGAAGAGCTTCCGGGTATGCCTCCTCATCGGCCAATTGAGTTCGTTATCGAACTAGAGCCTGGCACTGAACCCGTTTGCAAGCGTCCATACAAGCTTGGACCCAACGAGCTGAAGGAATTGAAGAAACAGCTCGATGAACAAGAGCGTCTGGGTTTGATCAGACCGAGTTCTTCTCCATGGGGTTGTGGTGTTCTTTTTGTCAAGAAGAAGGATGGCACGGACCGACTTTGTGTCGACTACCGTCCATTGAACAAGAAGACAATCAAGAACAAGTATCCAATTCCCAACATCAATGAGCTATTTGAGCAACTCAAAGGGGCTAAAGTATTCTCGAAGCTTGACCTTCGTATGGGTTATCATCAGATTCGCATTCGTGAAGAAGATATTCCCAAGACAACATTCAGAACAAGCTTTGGTTCTTATGAATATACTGTCGTGTCTTTCGGCCTTGTCAATGCTCCTCCGGTGTTCTCTCGGATGATGAATTTCATCTTCAACCCCTATACCAATGAATTCGTTCTGGTGTATCTTGATGATATCTTGGTCTTCTCCAAGAATAAGCAGGATCATGCCAAACATTTGCGATTGGTGCTCGACAAGCTCAGAGAGTATCAATTCTATGCGAAGTTCTCAAAATGTGAGTTTTGGCTTGATGAAGTTCTTTTCCTTGGTCACATTATCTCTGCCAAGGGCATCGCTGTTAACCCCGAGAAGGTGTCCGCAATTGTGAATTGGGAACCGCCTCAGAATGTCAAGCAGCTCCGCAGTTTTCTTGGTCTTGCAAGCTATTGCCGAAGATTCGTTGAGAATTTCTCTAAGATTGCAAAGCCTCTTTCCAACCTCCTCCAGAAGCATGTGAAGTATGTCTGGTCTCCTGAGTGTGACGTCGCTTTCAACACTCTCAAAGAGAAACTAGTCACAGCTCCTGTCTTGACTCATCCTGATGAATCCAAGCCGTATGAAGTTTTCTGTGATGCTTCTCTCCAAGGTCTCGGTGCTGTGTTAATGCAAGAGAAGAAAGTTGTGGCTTATACCTCTCGGCAGTTGAAGCCCAACGAGAAGAACTACCCCACTCACGATCTTGAGTTGGCGGCAGTTGTCCATGCATTAATAACATGGAGACATCTCTTGTTGGGAAGACAAGTGGACATTTTCATCGATCAAAAGAGTCTCAAGTATATCTTCACTCAGCCCAACCTCAACCTCAGGCAGACTCGATGGGTCGAAATGATTCAAGAGTACAATCCGAGTATTGAATATACTCCAGGCAAGGCCAATGTCATTGCAGATGCTTTAAGCAGGAAGGCTTATTGCAACAGCTTAATTCTCAAGCCATTCCAACCGGATCTTTGTGAAGCTTTCCGCAAGCTGAATCTCCAAGTTGTTCCTCAAGGCTTTCTTGCCAACCTCATAGTATCTCCTACTTTGGAAGATCAAATTCGTGAGGCACAAATCCTTGATGCCATGGTGAAGAAGGTGAAACGTGGTATCGACAAGGGTCTTTCCAAATACAAGTGCTATCGCATTGATGACAGAGACACTTTGTTCTTCGAGGACCGGATTGTGGTTCCTAAAGGTGATCTACGGAAAGTCATAATGAACGAAGCGCACAATTCTCTCCTGTCAATTCATCCTGGAAGTTCAAAGATGTATCATGACCTCAAGCAGTCGTATTGGTGGACTCGAATGAAGCGAGAGATCGCTCAATTCGTGAATGAATGTGATGTCTGCCGAAGAGTGAAAGCAGAACACCAACGACCAGCTGGTCTCCTTCAACCTCTTGCTATCCTAGAATGGAAGTTTGATCATATCGAAATGGACTTCGTGACTGGTTTTCCAAAGTCCAAGCGCGGAAATGATGCTATCTTCGTTGTCATTGACAAGCTCTCTAAAGTGGCTCATTTCCTTCCAATCAAAGAATCCATCACAGCAGCTCAGCTGGCAGAGCTATACACCTCCAGAATTGTCTCTTTGCACGGCATTCCACAATTGATTTCTTCTGATCGTGGAAGCATCTTCAACTCTAAGTTCTGGGACTCCTTCCAGAAGGCCATGGGCACAAACATTCGCTTCAACACAGCTTTCCATCCTCAATCTAGTGGCCAAGTCGAGCGAGTCAATCAAATTCTTGAAGATATGCTCAGGGCTTGTGTCATTTCCTTTGGCATGAAATGGGAAGATTGTCTTTCATATGCTGAATTCTCCTACAACAACAGCTTCCAAGCGAGTTCGGGCAAGGCCCCATTCGAGATTCTCTATGGCAGAAAGTGCCGTCCTCCTCTCAATTGGTCAGAGACTGGTGAACGCCAACTTCTTGGCAATGACTTAATCACTGAAGCTGAAGAAATGTGTAAAGTCATCCGTGATAATCTCAAAGCCGCGCAATCGCGCCAGAAGAGTTACTATGGTAGTAAGCACCATGATTTGGCTTTCGAGATCGGAGACCATGTCTACCTCCGCGTCTCTCCAATGAAAGGCACTCGTCGCTTCGGTATCAAAGGGAAGCTTGCCCCTAGATACGTGGGTCCTTTCAAGATCATTGGCAAAAGAGGCGACCTCGCCTATCAACTTGAGCTTCCTTCCAACTTCGCGAACGTGCACGATGTGTTCCACGTGTCACAGCTCCGCAAGTGCTTCAAGACGCCTGAGCGCACCATCAACTTCGAAGAGATTGACCTCCAAGAAGATTTATCTTATCATGAGCACCCCGTGGCTATACTTGAAGAAACTGAGCGCAAGACTCGCAACAAGTCTATCAAATTCCTGAAAGTGAAGTGGTCGCACCATTCCGACCGGGAAGCCACCTGGGAACGCGAGGACCATCTCCGTTCCGAATATCCGGAGTTCTTTCAGTCCTAGATCTCGGGACGAGATCCTCTCGTAGTGGTGGAGTGTTGTAACACCCCGGATGTAACTTGCCATATTTGTAACTCCGACTCTTGCCATTTCCGGCTATGTGTTATGATTTTCCCTCCGTTGTCGGGTTTTGTCTTTCGTTTTGTATTTTGTCATGTCATGCATTTTCATATCATGTCATCATGTGCATTGCATTTGCATACGTGTTCGTCTCATGCATCCGAGCATTTTCCCCGTTGCCCGTTTTGCAATCCGGCGCTCCTATCTCCTCCGGTGCATCCCTCTTGTTTTCTTTCGTGTGCGGGTGTCAAACTTTCTCGGAATGGACCGAGGCTTGTCAAGTGGCCTTATTATACCACCCGGAGACCACCGGTCAAGTTTCATTCCATTTGGAGGTCGTTTGGTACTTCAACGGTTAACCGGGCATCCGCAAAGTCCATTTGAGTGTCCAGCAAAAACCCCCTCTAAAACCAGCCCAAAACCCACCAAACTCTCTTCCATGCTCTAGGTCGTTCGATCACGATCGTGTGGGCGAAAACCGCACCTCATTTGGAGCCTCCTAGCTCCCTCTACCTATTTATATGTGGGCATCCCGAAATACCAATCTCAGTCCAAACCCTAGCTTCGTCCCTCCGCGCGCCGGACACGTCCGCCCGGCGCCGGACAAAATTCCTGCACCGCCGCCGCCACGTGTCGCCGTCGCTCTCGTCCGCC
>NC_057802.1:412597029-412644944 GCF_018294505.1 Triticum aestivum | reverse complement strand
CCTCCGCCGGCGCCGCCACCTCGCCTCCTCTCCTTCCTCTCCGCCGGCGAGCAGCGCCACCGGAGCTCCGGCCGGCCCGAGCACCACGATCCCGATCCAGATCTCGGTAGCCCCGTTGACTTCCTCGTACCCCTCAAATTTCCCAAGTCCCTGATATTTTACTGCATGTGCACTTGTTCGTGATGCCATAACTCCTTGCATGTAGCTCTGATTCGCGTGTGTAATATGTCAAATTGTTCGTCTCGTGATGATCTTCATTTTGTTCAATTGCACCATGTTCATTAGAGGTCATCTGGATGCCCACATCTTCGTTGGAAGAGGGCTAGTTGCTGTTATTCTCTGGTTCTTAGCAGAACTTGGAGATTTGTCATTTTTGTATCTTTAAATCTGTGCATCTTATGGGCATGAGCTCTACATGTGTTTTGAAGTATGCCATGCCATCTTTCCAAGGGTGTATGCCATGTATTTTTGTGATCTCTGTGGTGACTAGCACAAGCATGCAAATTAGGCTCCGTAATGTTTCTGATTTCAGGGACACAGTGATTTCTCCAAGTCCTCGTCTGCTGTTATTTTGTTGCCATGTAAACTTGATGCTACAGAGAGATCCATGCATATTTTGGAGATGTTCAGTAAGGATGTTTTGTAGCTATAGTTGTAATTGATCCATTCCTGCAATTGTTTGCAATTATGGGGTGCCGTAGCATAACTCAATCTTGCTCTACTTTTGCTATAAAATATTTCTGGCAGATTCTTAACATGATATGCAATTTTGCCAAGCTTATTGTAGTTGATCCATACATGCTATGCAATTTTTCTTGCCATGGTTAGCTTCATAAACATGCCATCTTGCTGTAGGTATGCTTGGTTTGTCATGCATTGCTCTGTAGTGAGTGCATCAAGCTCACAAAGAGGCCTACATATTATTATTTCTACCATGCTCTGTTTTCTGCTAAGTCTGGAACCTGATAACGGAACTTGCTATGTTTACATTCTTGCCATCATATCTTCTGATCCTTTTTGGCTTATGGTCAGTAAGGAACTTTTGTCATATGAATTTAGTAGAATACTTCCATGCCTTGTTTTGCTATGTTAAGTTCCTGTAGCATGTTGATTTCGTGCTCTGAACATTGCTACCTGATGCTGTTTTCTGCCATGTCCAGTTGTTCACTAAGTCTGTGATCCTGTTATCTTTTGCACTTTTGCCATGCTTGTTTGAGCTTGATATGTTGTGATCTAGCCATGGCTCAGTGTTCATCTTTTGTCAAGAATCTCCTATAGATTACTGTCATATTCTTTGTTGCTATGTTGGAGTGCTGTAGCATTGTTGCTTGTTGCATTTTAAGTGTTATCATGCTGTTAATCGCAGATTCGTGTCATTCTTGTTTTGCTTGCCATTTGCAAACCGTGCATCCGTTTCCGGTGATCTTTATATCGATTTCAACCGAGATCATCTCATCTTTCCAGTGGCATGCTTGGTTTGCCAAGTTACTGCCATGTTCATCATTTCCCCTCCGGAGCACGCATATGCATCGTATACCATATCTTGCATATCATACATGTTTTGCATCATGTTGCTTGTGCATTTCTCGTTGTTGATTGTGGTTCCGTTTGCTTGTGTTCTTGTTATGGGTAGAGCCGGGAGACGAGTTCGTGAACGAGGAACCTGTTGAGTACGCTTACGAGGATCAAGCTTTCGACAACTCTGAGAACCTTGCAGGCAAGATGACCACCCCTCGAAATCACTTCTATCTTTGCTATGCTAGTTGTTCGCTCTATTGCCATGCTCGCTACCTATCACTTGCTATATCATGTCTCCCATTTTGCCATGCCAGCCCCTAACCATCCTTTCCTAGCAAACCGTTGTTTGGCTAAGTTACCGCTTTTGCTCAGCCCCTCGTATAGCGTTGCTAGTTGCAGGTGAAGTTGAAGTTGGTTCCATGTTGGAACATGGATATGTTGGGATATCACAATATCTCTTATTTAATTAATGCATCTATATATATTTGGTAAAGGGTGGAAGGCTCGGCCTTATGCCTGGTGTTTTGTTCCACTCTTGCCGCCCTAGTTACTGATATACCGGGATTATGTTCCTTGAGTTTGCGTTCCTTACGCGGTCGGGTGATTTATGGGACCCCCTTGACAGTTCGCCTTGAATAAAACTCCTCCAGCAAGGCCCAACCTTGGTTTTACCATTTGCGACCTATACCTTTTTCCCCCGGGTTTTCTAGAGCCCGAGGGTCATCTTTATTTTGAACCCCCGGGCCAGTGCTCCTCTGAGTATTGGTCCAAACTGTCAGTCGCCGGTGGCCACCAGGGGCAACTCTGGTCTGGCCTATCAGAAGCTTGGACAATCCGGTGTGCCCTGAGAACGAGATATGTGCAGCTCCTATCGGGATTTGTCGGCACATTCGGGCGGCTTTGCTGGTCGTGTTTTACCATTGTCGAGATGTCTTGTAAACTGGGATTCCGAGATTGATCGGGTCTTTCCGGGAGAAGGTTTATCCTTCGTTGACCGTGAGAGCTTATGATGGGCTAAGTTGGGACACCCCTGCAGGGTATTATCTTTCGAAAGCCGTGCCCGCGGTTATGAGGCAGATGGGAATTTGTTAATGTCCGGTTGTAGATAACTTGACACTTGACCCAGTTAAAATACATCAACTGCGTGAGTAGCCGTGATGGTCTCTTCTCGGCGGAGTCCGGGAAGTGAACACGGTCTGAGTTATGTATGACGTAAGTAGGAGTTCAGGATCACTTCTTGGTCATTGCTAGATGACGTCCGTTCCGTTGCTTCTCTTCTCGCTCTCGTTTGCGCAAGTTAGCCACCATATATGCTTTTGCCGCTGCAGCTCCACCTCACTACACCTTTTTTTTCCTATAAGCTTAAATATTTTTGATCTCGCGGGTGTGAGATTGCTGAGTCCTCGTGACTCACAGATTCTACCAAAACAGTTGCAGGTGCCGACGATGCCAGTGCCGATGATGGCGTCGATCTCAAGTGGGAGTTCGACGAGGAACGTGGTCGTTACTATGTGTCTTTTCCTGATGATCAGTAGTGGAGCCCAGTTGGGACGATCGGGGATCTAGCATTTGGGGTTGTCTTATTTTCATCTGGTTTTTGACCGTAGTCGGTCTATATGATTGTATTTTGGATGATGTATGAGATATATTTATGTATTGTGTGAAGTGGCGATTGTAAGCCAACTCTTTATCCCATTCTTGTTCATTACATGGGATTGTGTGAAGATGACCCTTCTTGCGACAAAACCACTATGCGGTTATGCCTCTAAGTCGTGCCTCGACACGTGGGAGATATAGCCGCATCGTGGGCGTTACACCCACCATCCGGGTGCCACTTGGTACACCGTGCTACTGTGCCTAGTCTGTCCCAAGCCCACCCGTACCGGGTGCCACTTGGTAGACTACTAACACTACCTACAAACACCAGAAACTAGTTGCAACTCCTCGACAGAGATCAAGTTGGTTAATAAGCCGAGAGGGGTCGAGTTACCGGAACCCAATGTGTGGTAGTAACTGTTCATGGATCACAAACACAGAACTCAGTTCCTGAGGACGGTTTCAATGAGACAACCCACCATGTATTCCTACATGGCCTCTCACCGCTACCTTTACCAACTCATGTTCACACACTTAGCTCTCAACAGTAGGACATGTTCACAACTTTCCAATTCATCCCTGGTGAATCAGACCTGACTCAACTCTAAGCAGTAGCAGGCATGACAAACAAGCATGAATGAGTAGGCACATCAGGGCTCAAACAACTCCTACTCATGCTAGTGGGTTTCATCTATTTACTGTGGCAATGACAGGTCATGCAGAGGAAAGGGGTTCAACTATCGCAACATATAACAGTTGAATCGTTGTTGTCCTAATGCAGTAAAAGAGAGCAGGAGCGAGAGAGTGGGATTATATCGGAATGAACAAGGGGGTTTTGCTTGCCTGGCATTTCTGAAGATAGTATAGCTCTTCATTGGTGTCATCGAACTCATCGTCGGAACATGCGTCTATTGAGGGGGAACAACCACCGACTGGCAAAGAAGGAACACAATCAATGCAATGCACATTCACATGAATGGCATGTCATGTTAAGGTACCGAATTCACCTAATGCCATATCTAGCCAAGTTAATTGAAGTGGAACTCAAACAAGATCAAATTCCAACTCCAAATGTTATTTCATAAATTGCCCTAACCATCATTTGTCCTATTCAGTGAGGTTAACTTGTTCAAACATGCATGATCATGGCATAAACAGATTCTTCATATTTTTCTGATCATTTTCCATACATAATTTATTTCATTTGGAGTTACGGTTTAATTACTATGACTTTTAGAAGTTTTAGGTATTTTCTGACATTCATAAATCATTTCTGATTTATTAAATATCCAGAAAACATTTATGACGTCAGAACTAAATCAGCACGATGTTAGCAAGTCAACTGGGCGGCCAGGGTCAAACCTGATCAGTGGGGCCCACTAGTCAGTGACCTAGTGCCAGTTTGTTTCACGGACGGGTGGGGCCAGCCAACGGTGACGTCAGCGGGTCAACTGACGTGTGGGGTCCACTGTGGTTAGGTTAAAACTTAACAGGGGTTTATCCTGTGGTTAATTAGGGGGGTGGGGCTGGTCTGTCAGCGACACAGGTGTGTGTAAACCACGTGATTAACCTAACCTAATGACGCCAAGTCAGCGAACAACGTATAGCCGCCGGTGACGAAATCCCGCGGCGGTGGCTCGCCGGCGTTGCTCGGGACGGAGCTACGGGCGTCGGCTGGATGCGCTGAAGGCACCAAAGGAAACCCCATCCTCGCGCGCATCCAGGGGAGCCCGCGGAAGGCTGCGAGGTGGCCGGAATCCCTGCCGGCGTTGAGCTGTGCGGCTGCCGGAGCTCGGGGGAGCTCGGGGTCGAGGCTACGGTGTACGGAAGAGCGAGGCAAGCGGTGCTATGGCCTCCTGTGAGCATGCTAAGCACAACTACGTGCTCGTTTGGGTCAGGCGAGGTTGCTAGTTGTGGCAGTGACGATCGCGGCGGCGGTGAGCTCACGGTTGCGGCGGTTAGCATGGTTAGGGGAAGCAGGCGACCGTGGGGAGAGGGGGAAACGGGGCAGGAGCTCACAGGGAGGTCGTCGAGCAGCTCAGTGGGCTCGGGGAGGCGGCGGAGACGGCGAATCGGACGGCAGCATCCGGCGGCCATGGACGGGGAAGAAAGGTCGCGGCGTCGTCCTCGGGTCGTCCGGCCTTGCGTTGGTCGGTGGAGAGGTGCTTGGGGGTGGGGCGGAGCACGGGGGCACGGAAATGACTCCTGGGGAGCTCGATGGCCATGCTAAACGGCGGCGGTGGTGACGACTGCGCTCGGGCGTTTGCAGGAGAGAGAGACGAGGAGGGGATGAGTGAGCGAGGGGGAGGCCAAGGGGATTCAGGGGACGCGTGGCGTTTCTAGTCGGTCCGGGGCGAGGCGGCAAGCAGGAGGTGGCCTGGCGCGTGCCGGCGTGCGTCGGCCACGCGCGCTGCCCACTGGCGTGAGGAAGACGACAGGGAGGGAAGGCTGCTGGGCTGGGCCAGCCAACTAGGCCGCCAGGTAGGTTTGGGCTAGGTAAGCTCTCCTTTTTTTTCCTATTCTGTTCTGTTTTTTTCTATTTTTTGTAGTTTGTTTTGATTTGATTCAAAAACCAGATCATTTCATAAACTTCTGAAAATTATTATGTGGCCTTTTAAAAAGTATTCAAAGCCACTCACAAACTTCCAGAATTATTGGAGCCAATAAATATTTTATATGAATTATTAGCCCCAATTCAAATACTTTGTGAATTGATTCAGAAATCCAAAATGTCATGAAAAAATGTGCATCACCTCTGGTTACTGTTTCCAGCATTTTACCAAAATGATGAACATTTTTTAAGGCCATTTGGACTCACTGGAAATATTTTAGTTGAACCTAGTGGATTCCTTTTTATGCTAGGGTTTGAACATCCCCCATTTCAAGTTCAAATAAAATTTAGACATGACGACATGAATGCTTATGCAACTATCTGCAATCAAATTCTAGGGCTGTGACAACACCGGAACTTGCACATCAATTGGTCCCTGCCCAAACTTGATTTCCCCCAATTTGATGGTGATAATCCGTAGTTTTGGAAAACTAAGTGCGAAAAATACTTTGACGTGTACGGTGTTCAACCAGAGTTGTGGGTTAGGGTGGCCACTTTGCATTTCAATGGTAATGCAGCTCGATGGCTGTAACTACATGAAGCTCAGAGTAGGGTGTTTACTTGGGGGGAATTGTGTGAGGCTCTCTGCACCAAATTTGGGAGAGAGCAATATCTGGCTCATATTAGGTAGTTCAACATGCTTCGTCAGAATGGTTCTGTGCTAGATTACATGCATCGCTTTGAAGAGCTCATGCACAACATTCTGGCACACAATTCAGGATTTGATCCAGTTTATTTCACTACCCAATTCTTGGAAGGGCTGAAACCTGAAATTAGAGCAGGCGTTATGTTACATCAACCCCACGACTTGTACTTTGTGTTTTCCTTGGCATCTATGCAGGAGGAGCTGTTGGAGGCACTTCCCCGTCGGGATTATCATCGGCAAGAGCAGTGGGGTGCCCCACCGCGCCCTCTCCTGGCGATGGCTGCACCTCAAGTGCGTCAAATGCTGTCGTGGCCACCGGCGGCGGCGGAGGACCATCGCGGCCTGGACGTGGCATGAGCGCCAGAGCTGCGTGATCGAGATCAAGGCCGAGGCGACGATCTAGTGGCGGCCTTGCGCAATTACCGCCAAGCTCGCGGAATATGCTTCAAATGTGGCGAGAGATGGGGGCAAGGCCACCAATGTGGCCCGACCGTGCAACTTCATGTGGTAGAGGAGCTATTGGACTTGCTGCAAGCAAATCCAATGGAGCCGGCAGCCCTAGGGCATGATTCGGATGATGAAGTTCTCATGTCCATCTCTAAGGTAGCGACTACGGGACAGACAACACCCCATACTGTCAGGCTCATCGGTAGCATTGGCGACCAGGTGGTGGTTATTCTGGTGGACTCTGGGAGCTCCCACAGCTTCATCAGCGAAGCGGTTGCAGCCAGAATTCCACACAAGGTCACACCTCCGACTCCCATTACAGTCAAGATCGCTGATGGGGGCGCCTTGCAGTGCACAGGGTTCGTTCCAAAATGTGGGTGGAAAACTCAAGGGCACAAATTCGAGACTGGTCTGCGAGTTCTGCCACTAGGATGCTATGATATGGTTGTCGGGATGGATTGGTTACAACAGTGTGGCTTAATGTGGGTTGATTGGACAGAGAAGATACTACAGTTCAAGCACAAGGAGAGTCAGATCTCACTGGTGGGTGTGCAGAGCCAGTTACATTCTCTACAACACATCTCGCTAGACCAACTGTGCTCGCTGGAAGCATCGAATGCAGTCGCACATATTGTGGCCCTGAAGATATCGCCATCCGGAGTCACTGTCAGCGACATACCAGAGGAGATACAACAAGTGTTGGACCAGTTTCAGGCGGTGATTGAGGAACCAACGAAGTTGCCGCCACATCGAGCATGGGATCACTCGATTCCATTGCTTCCAGGAGTCAAGCCAGTCAACATACGCCCTTACCGGTACACCCTAGAGCCAAAAATGGAAATCGAAGCTCAAGTAAAGAAAATGCTGAAGGCGGGATTGATTGTGGAGAGCCAGAGCCCGTTTTCTTCACCAATTCTGCTTGTGAAGAAGAAATATCAAACGTGGGCGTCTGTGCATGGATTACCGACACCTCAACGCGGTGACTATGAAGACCACTTATCCCCTCCCGGTCATTGATGAATTGTTGGACGAGTTGGCAGGATCATGCTGGTTCTCTAAGCTTGACCTCCATGCTGGGTACCATCAAATCTGTCTTAAGGAAGAGGATGAGATGAAAACAGCGTTCAAAACCCATCAGGGGCATTATCAGTTCAGAGTGCTGCCATACGGTGTCACTGGGGGGACGACCACCTTTCAAGGAGGTATGAACACGGTCCTGTCACCTGTCTTGTGCGACAGAGTACTGGTGTTCATGGATGACATTTTGGTCCATTCTGCAACTCTCCGTGCGCACTGCGACCAATTGAGGCGAGTGCTACAGCTGTTGAATGACAATGGGCTCAAGGTGAATCTCTCTAAATGCACATTTGCCCAGCCGCAAATTGACTACCTTGGCCATCATATCAGTGAAGAAGGAGTAGCCACGGATCAAACAAAAGTGGCAGCTGTTCGGGACTAGCCTACACCAAGAACAGTGCGTCACTTGAGGGGGTTCTTGGGCTTAGCAGGATACTACAGGAAGTTCGTCTGGAACTTTGGCATTATCAGTAGGCCACTCGCTAATCTGCTGAAGAAAAATGCTCCGTTTATCTGGACCCCGACCATGGAGGCAGCCTTCTCCTCGCTCGAAAAGGCCCTGATAGAAGCGCCGGTTCTTGCGCTGCCTGACTTCAACAAAGTGTTTGTCGTTGAGACAGATGCTAGTGCCACGGGAGTGGGCGCCGTGCTCATGCAAGACCATCACCCACTGGCATATCTCAGCAAGGCACTGTGCTCCAAGAACTTGGGACTATCTGCGTACGAAAAGGAGTGCCTTTCTCTACTTCTTGCAGTCGACCATTGGAGGCCCTACTTACAGCATGCACCGTTCCTGATCTGCACTGACCAGAAGAGCTTATTGCTACCTCTTGAGCACTGCGTTGGTTTTCCCTTGAAGAGGAAAGGGTGATGCAATAAAGTAGCGTAAGTATTTCCCTCAGTTTTTGAGAACCAAGGTATCAATCCAGTAGGAGGCTACACACAAGTCCCTCGCACCTACACAAACAAATAAATCCTCGCAACCAACGCGATAAGGGGTTGTCAATCCCTACACGGTCACTTACGAGAGTGAGATCTGATAGATATGATAGCATAATATTTTTGGTATTTTTGTGATAAATACGCAAAGTAAAGAAAGCAAAATAAAAACGGCAAAAGAAATAGCTAAGTGTTGAAAGATTAATATGATGGAAAATAGACCCGGGGGCCATAGGTTTCACTAGTGGCTTCTCTCAAGAGCGTAAGTATTTTACGGTGGGTGAACAAATTACTGTTGAGCAATTGACAGAATTGAGCATAGTTATGAGAATATCTAGGTATGATCATGTATATAGGCATCACGTCCGAGACAACTAGACCGACTCCTGCATGCATCTACTACTATTACTCCACACATCGACCGCTATCCAGCATGCATCTAGAGTATTAAGTTCATAAGAACAGAGTAACGCTTTAAGCAAGATGACATGATGTAGAGGGATAATTCATGCAATATGATAAAAAAACCATCTTGTTATCCTCGATGGCAACAATACTATACGTGCCTTGCTGCCCCTACTGTCACTGGGAAAGGACACCGCAAGATTGAACCCAAAGCTAAGCACTTCTCCCATTGCAAGAAAGATCAATCTGGTAGGCCAAACCAAACTGATAATTCGAAGAGACTTGCAAAGATAACCAATCATACATAAAAGAATTCAGAAGATTCAAATATTGTTCATAGATAAACTTGATCATAAACCCACAATTCATCGGTCTCAACAAACACACCGCAAAAGAAGATTACATCGAATAGATCTCCACAAGAGAGGGGAGGACATTGTATTGAGATCCAAAAAGAGAGAAGAAGCCATCTAGCTAATAACTATGGACCCAAAGGTCTGAGGTAAACTACTCACACTTCATCGGAGAGGCTATGGTGTTGATGTAGAAGCCCTCCGTGATCGATGCCCCTTCCGGCGGAGCTCCGGAACAGGCCCCAAGATGGGATCTCGTGGGTACAGAAGGTTGCGGCGGTGGAATTAGGTTTTTGGCTCCGTATCTGATCGTTTGGGGGTACGTAGGTATATATAGGAGGAAGGAGTACGTCGGTGGAGCAACGTGGGGCCCACGAGGGTGGAGGGCGCGCCCAGGGGGTAGGCGCGCCCCCCTACCTCGTGGCTTCCTACTTGATTTCTTGACGTAGGGTCCAAGTCCTCTAGATCATGTTCGTTCCGAAAATCACGTTCCCGAAGGTTTCATTCCGTTTGGACTCCGTTTGATATTCTTTTTCTGCGAAACTCTGAAATAGGCAAAAAACAACAATTCTGGGTTGGGCCTCCGGTTAATAGGTTAGTCCCAAAAATAATATAAAAGTGAATAATAAAGCCCAATAATGTCCAAAACAGAAGATAATATAGCATGGAGCAATCAAAAATTATAGATACATTGGAGACGTATCAAGCATCCCCAAGCTTAATTCCTGCTCGTCCTCGAGTAGGTAAATGATAAAAACAGAATTTTTGATGCGGAAATGCTACTTGGCATAATTTCAATGTAATTCTTCTTAATTGTGGTATGAATATTCAGATCCGAAAGATTCAAGACAAAAGTTCATATTGACATAAAAATAATAATACTTCAAGCATACTAACTAAGCAATTATGTCCTCTCAAAATAACATGGCCAAAGAAAGTTCATCCCTACAAAATCATATAGTTTAGTCATGCTCCATTTTCATCACACAAGAATGCTCTCATCATGCACAACCCCGATGAAAAGCCAAGCAATTGTTTCATATTTTAGTAATCTCAAACTTTTTCAACCTTCACGCAATACATGAGCGTGAGCCATGGACATAGCACTATGGGTGGAATAGAATATGATGATGGGGGTTATGTGGAGAAGACAAAAAAGGAGAAAGTCTCACATCAACGAGGCTAATCAATGAGCTATGGAGATGCCCATTGATTGATGTTAATGCAAGGAGTAGGGATTGCCATGCAACGGATGCACTAGAGCTATAAATATATGAAAGCTCAACAAAAGAAACTAAGTGGGTGTGCATCCAACTTGCTTGCTCACGAAGACCTAGGGCACTTGAGGAGGCCCATTGTTGGAATATACAAGCCAAGTTCTATAATGAAAAATTCCCACTAGTATATGAAAGTGACAAAACAAGAGACTCTCTATCATGAAGATCATGGTGCTACTTTGAAGCACAAGTGTGGTAAAAGGATAGTAACATTGTCCCTTCTCTCTTTTTCTCTCATTTTTTTGGGCTTCTCTTTTTCTATGGCCTTTCTCTTTTTTTATTCCTCACTTGGGACAATGCTCTAGAAAATGATGATCATCACACTTCTATCTATTTACAACTCAATGATTACAACTCGATACTAGAACAAAGTATGACTCTATGTGAATGCCTCCGGCGGTGTATCGGGGTATGCAATGAACCAAGAGAGACATGTATGAAAGAATTATGAATGGTGGCTTTGCCACAAATACTATGTCAACTACATGATCATGCAAAGCAATATGACAATAATGAACGTGTCATGATAAACGGAATGGTGGAAAGTTGCATGGCAATATATCTCGGAATGGCTATGGAAATGCCATAATAGGTAGGTATGGTGGCTGTTTTGAGGAAGATATAAGGAGGTTTATGTGTGAAAGAGCGTATCATATCACGGGGTTTGGATGCACCGGCGAAGTTTGCACCATCTCTCAATGTGAGAAAGGGCAATGCCCGGTATCGAAGAGGCTAGCAATGGTGGAAAGGTGAGAGTGCATATAATCCATGGACTCAACATTAGTCATAAAGAACTCACATACTTATTGCAAAAATCTACAAGTCATCAAAAACTAAGCACTATGCGCATGCTCCTAGGGGGATAGATTGGTAGGAAAAGACCATCGCTCGTCCCCGACCGCCACTCATAAGGAGGACAATCAAAGAACACCTCATGTTTCAAATTTGTTACATAACGTTTACCATACATGCATGCTACGGGACTTGCAAACTTCAACAGAAGTATTTCTCAAATTCACAACTACTCAACTAGCACAACTTTGATATCACTACCTCCATATCTCAAAACAATCATCAAGCATCAAACTTCTCTTAGTATTCAACACACTCATAAGAAAGTTTTTACTAATCTTGAATACCTAGAATATTAGGATTATTTAACCAAATTACCATGCTATTTAAGACTCTCAAAATAATCTAAGTGAAGCATGAGAGATCAATAGTTTCTATAAAACAAATCCACCACCGTGCTCTAAAAGATATAAGTGAAGTACTAGAGCAAAAACTATATAACTCAAAAGATATAAGTGAAGCACATAGAGTATTCTAATAATTTCCGAATCATGTGTGTCTCTCTCAAAAGGTGTGTACAGCAAGGAGGATTGTGGTAAACTAAAAAGCAAAGACTCAAATCATACAAGACGCTCCAAGCAAAACACATATCATGTGGTGAATAAAAATATAGCTCCAAGTAAAGTTACCGATGGAAGTAGATGAAAGAGGGGATGCCTTCCGGGGCATCCCCAAGCTTTGGTTTTTTGGTGTCCTTAGATTATCTTGGGGGTGACATGGGCATCCCCAAGCTTAGGCTCTTGCCACTCCTTGTTCCATAATCCATCAAATCTTTCACCCAAAACTTGAAAACTTCACAACACAAAATACAGAAAATCTCGTGAGCTCCGTTCGCGAAAGAAAACAAAAGACCACTTCAAGGTACTGTAATGAACTCATTCTTTATTTATATTGGTGTTAAAAATACTGTATTCCAACTTCTCTATGGTTTATAAACTCTTTTACTAGCCATAGATTCATCAAAATAAGCAAACAACACACGAAAAACAGAATCTGTCAAAAACAGAACAGTCTGTAGTAATCTGTAACTAATGCAAACTTCTGGAACTCAAAAAAATCAGCCAAAATAGGAAGACCTAGACAATTTGTTTATTGATTAGCAGCAATTGGAATCAATATTTTATCATGTTCTGGTGATTTTTAACAATTATTTTCGTGAACAGAAAGTTTCTGGAATTTCCTGCAAGATCAAATAACTATCATCCAATAAGATCCTATAGGTTTAACTTGGCACAAACACTAATTAAAACATAAAAACACATCTAACCAGAGGCTAGAACAAATATTTATTGAATAACAGCAAGGAAAAATATTGGGTTGTCTTCCAACAAGCGCTTTTCTTTAAAGCCTTTTAGCTAGGCATTGATAATTTTAATGATGCTCACATGAAAGACAAGAATTGAAGCACAAAGAGAGCATCATAAAACACGTGACAAACACATCTAAGTCTAACATACTTCCTATGCATAGGCATCTTATATAAAAACAAAATATCATAGCAAGCAAAAACTAGCATATGCAAGGAAGCGGAAAGGAACAATAGCAATCTCAACATAACGAGAGGTAATTTAGTAACATGAAAATTTCTATAACCATATTTTCCTCTCTCATAATAATTACATGTAGGGTGATAAGAAATTTCAACAATATAGCTATCACATAACATATTCTCAACATGATCCACATGCATGCGAAGTTGACACTCTTCCAAAATAGTGGGATTATCATTAACTAAAGTCATGATTTCTCCAAGCCCACTTTTATCAAAAATTTCATAAGATTGAATATTATCCAAATATGTGGGATCTAAAGTTGACACTCTTCCAAACCCACTTTCAATATTACTGCAAACACTATTATCAATCTTATATTCATCATGGGGCTTAAATAAATTTTCAAGATCATAAGAAGAATCTCCCCAATCATGGTTATTGCAACAGGTAGTGGGCATAGCAAAAGTAGCATCCCCAAGCTTAGGGTTTTGCATATTATTAGCATAATTTACATCAATGAAATCATTGCCATCATGCTTTTTATTCAAAGATCTATCGTGAATCACTTCATAAAGCACTTCATCACAATTTTCAGATTCACGGATTTCAAGCAAAACCTTATAAAGATAATCTAGTGCATCCAAATCACTAGGAATTGGTTCAACATAATTGGATCTCTTAAAAATATTGGCAAGCGGATGAGGATCCATAGATATTAGCTTCTCTGTTTAGGAATAAATACTCAACTATTTCAACCAAACGTACAAACGAGCCAAGTAAGACATCAAGGCAAACGAAAAGACGAACGGAAAAGAGAGGGCAAATAAAATGGCAAGGGTGAAGTGGGGGAGAGGAAAACGAGAGGCAAATGGCAAATAATGTAATGCGAGAGATAAGGGTTTGCGATGGGTACTTGGTATGTTGACTTTTGTATAGACCTCCCCGGCAACGGCGCCAGAAATCCTTCTTGCTACCTCTTGAGCACTGCGTTGGTTTTCCCTTGAAGAGGAAAGGGTGATGCAGCAAAGTAGCGTAACTATTTCCCTCAGTTTTTGAGAACCAAGGTATCAATCCAGTAGGAGGCTACACACAAGTCCCTCGCACCTACACAAACAAATAAATCCTCGCAACCAACGCGATAAGGGGTTGTCAATCCCTACACGGTCACTTATGAGAGTGAGATCTAATAGATATGATAGGATAATATTTTTGGTATTTTTGTGATAAAGATGCAAAGTAAAGAAAGCAAAATAAAAACGGCAAAAGAAATAGCTAAGTGTTGGGAGATTAATATGATGGAAAATAGACCCGGGGGCCATAGGTTTCACTAGTGGCTTCTCTCAAGAGCATAAGTATTTTACGGTGGGTGAACAAATTGCTGTTGAGCAATTGACAGAATTGAGCATAGTTATGAGAATATCTAGGTATGATCATGTATATAGGCATCACGTCCGAGACAAGTAGACCGACTCCTGCCTGCATCTACTACTATTACTCCACACATCGACCGCTATCCAGCATGCATCTAGAGTATTAAGTTCATAAGAATAGAGTAACGCTTTAAGCAAGATGACATGATGTAGAGGGATAAATTCATGCAATATGATAAAAACCCCATCTTGTTATCCTCGATGGCAACAATACTATACGTGCCTTGCTGCCCCTACTGTCACTGGGAAAGGACACCACAAGATTGAACCCAAAGCTAAGCACTTCTCCCATTGCAAGAAAGATCAATCTAGTAGGCCAAACCAAACTGATAATTCGAAGAGACTTGCAAAGATAACCAATCATACATAAAAGAATTCAGAAGATTCAAATATTGTTCATAGATAAACTTGATCATAAACCCACAATTCATCGGTCTCAACAAACACACCGCAAAAGAAGATTACATTGAATAGATCTCCACAAGAGAGGGGGAGAACATTGTATTGAGATCCAAAAAGAGAGAAGAAGCCATCTAGCTAATAACTATGGACCCGAAGGTCTGAGGTAAACTACTCACACTTCATCGGAGAGGCTATGGTGTTGATGTAGAAGCCCTCCGTGATCGATGCCCCTTCCGGCGGAGCTCCGGAACAGGCCCCAAGATGGGATCTCGTGGGTACAGAAGGTTGCGGCGGTGGAATTAGGTTTTTGGCTCCGTATCTGATCATTTGGGGGTACGTAGGTATATATAGGAGGAAGGAGTACGTCGGTGGAGCAACATGGGGCCCACGAGGGTGGAGGGCGTGCCTAGGGGGGTAGGCGCGCCCCCTACCTCGTGGCTTCCTGCTTGATTTCTTGACGTAGGGTCCAAGTCCTCTGGATCATGTTCGTTCCGAAAATCACGTTCCCGAAGGTTTCATTCCGTTTGGACTCCATTTGATATTCTTTTTCTGCGAAACTCTGAAATAGGCAAAAATCAACAATTCTGGGCTGGGCCTCCAGTTAATAGGTTAGTCCCAAAAATAATATAAAAGTGAATAATAAAGCCCAATAATGTCCAAAACAGAAGATAATATAGCATGGAGCAATAAAAAATTATAGATACGTTGGAGGCGTATCACTTATTGAACTTGACGGACCAGAGGTTGAATACCCCAATTCAACAACGAGCATTTACTAAACTTGTTGGACTCTAGTTTCAAATCCAGTACAAGGCCGGCATCACGACAAGGCTGCAGACGCGCTGTCCAGGCGTGAACACGAGGACAGCCTGGAGATTTTGGCAGTGGCTGTGTGCAAACCAGCATGGTTGGAGGTAGTTCTGGCCAGCTATAGAGAGGATGCAGAGATACAGCAGCGTCTAGCGCGCCTAGCATTGGACCCAGATGCCGACAAGGATTTCTCTCTGTAAGGAGTGTTGCGCTATCAGAAGCGTATATGGATTGGTGATGATGCTGATATACAAACTTCCATCATACGAGCCTTGCACGACAGCGCGGTCGGAGGACACTCGGGATTCCATGCTACGTACAATAGTGTGAAGAGGTTGTTTGCGTGGAAAGGGTTGAAGGACATGGTGAAGCAGTTTGTCAGGACATGTGTCACTTGCCAAC
Organism: Triticum aestivum; assembly: GCF_018294505.1. Taxonomy (NCBI): domain Eukaryota; kingdom Viridiplantae; phylum Streptophyta; class Magnoliopsida; order Poales; family Poaceae; genus Triticum; species Triticum aestivum. The sequence goes on along the minus strand of NC_057802.1, from coordinate 412,628,686 downwards.
AAGCAAAAACGGAGCGGGTGTCTCCAGCGGGGCTGTTACAACCCTTACCCATTCCTAAACGACCTTGGGCAGTCATCTCCTTGGATTTCATAGAAGGCCTGCCAAAGTCTGGAGGGTATGACGTTATCTTGGTGATTGTGGACAAATTCTCCAAATATGCCCATTTTTTACCCTTGAAACACCCATTCACTGCCCTCACAGTGGTGACGGTGTTCATGAAGGAGATCTTCCAGTTGCATGGGCTTCCCTTGGCTATCATATCAGACCGTGACCGTATCTTTACCAGCGCGATCTGGCAGGAGCTTTTCAAACTGTCCAAGACTCAACTGCGACTCAGCTCATCTTACCATCCCCAGACGGATGGTCAAACGGAAAGAGTGAACCAATGCCTTGAAGGATATATACGCTGCTCTGTGCATTCTTGTCCGGGGAATTGGAGTAAGTGGCTCTTCCTCGCGGAATATTGGTATAACACATCGTTCCATTCCTCCCTCGGGCATACACCGTTTGAAGTGATTTATGGGCAATTACCTCGTGAGTTCGGCGTGGATCAAGTGGAGGAGAGCTCGGTTCCAGACTTGGCCACGTGGTTGCATGAAAGAGAAATCATGCTACAACATCTGCAACAACAGCAAAAACATGCTCAGGACCGCATGAAGAGGCAGGCTGACAAGCATAGGACCGATAGGGAGTTCGAAGTGGGGGACCTGGTCTTCCTCAAGCTCCAGCCTTTCATTCAAACATCGATTGCGCAACGGCCATACCAGAAGCTGGCATTCCGTTACTATGGACCGTACCCAGTGGTGCATGTTTCGCAACTGAAACGGGCAGTTGGTGTTCAATTCCCTGTAAGTACCCAAATTCCTCCGGCTAACCACATTTTGCAGGCGGAGCATCAACCGATGGCGATTCTGGACAGCAAGAACGTCCAAGTGCAAGGTGTGCCGGAGCAGAGAGTGTTGGTGTAATGGGGCGCTCTGCCATTGTCCCTGGCAACTTGGGAAAATCATATGACTTTACAACAACGCTTTCCAGGCTGCTCCACGACTTGGGGACAAGTCGCGTTCCAAGGGGGAGGGGGGCAATGTCACGACTGACATGCGGGGCCCTGAGACACCGCTGGCCGGACCCAGCGGTCAGAGCCTACCAGAGGAGAAATGAGCGTGAGTGGTGTTGGGCGCGTGTGTGGTGGCCTGATGTATAAAGGAACCAACCACCGGCGTGAGAAGGCATCGAGAATTATCTGTAAAACTAATATTGGAGCGAAGCTGTTCTTCCTCCTCTGGCATCCTTACCTGCCCCCTTTCCCCTCTTCCTTCTCCTGCTGGTAGATCTAGATCAGGCACGTTACAGGCGCGCTGGAAGTGGAGATGGGATCGGGGGAGGCAGGATAGTGCGGGTCGCTGTTTTTTTCTTTGATCTCACACGTACTGGTTCGGATTTACTTAACACGAGGATTGCAGGTTCGATTACCTAAAAGCACAAGGTCTATTTGCAAAAACATCGTGACGGTGAACGCGCAGATTTACTATTCGCGTGGCGCGGGTAGAACCATGTTCACATTTTCGGTAGCACATGATATTTCCCCGTTGCGGTAATTTTCCAAATCCATCCCATGTCTTCCTTTGTCTTCCTGAGCGCATCGCGTACGGTCGGCCTCGTCCTCGGCAGCAGGATGATGGCTGGCTGGTGGCGCGAGGAAAAGCTCGTGCGCGGCGTGAGCACGGGCCGGCGTCGAGGTGGTGCCCTTCTCCTCTCTTCTTTCCCTCTGGTCTGCTCTCTCGATCCCGTTTTTCTGCATCGCGTGGGGTTGGAGATGGCGGCGCGAAACGGGGGCACGGGCATAGGAGGAGGCCAGAGGAGCTCGATGCCGGAGAGGAGCTAGCTGGCAGAGCACGGAGAGGAACGAGGCCGAGCTCGGGCGTGGCGGCCGAACCTGGCATGCGGCAGACGAGCTCGCCGGGCAGCGCGGCGACGGCCTGGATGCCGACGGCGGAGAGAGAGAGAGAGAGAGGGGTTCGGTTCTCCGTCGGGCGGGGAACTCCATCCCGTCCTCCGCCATCCTCTCCCGCGAATCTGGCCCGCCGCCGAAGAAATTTTTCCTCCATGTCCTGAACCACGGAGCACGATCTCTGATGATGAGACGGCGACAAAACGGTAACGCGCGGCTCCGTCACTGGCCCACCGTACGACGATTTCCAGCGAACCGGACCGGCATTTCATTTCAGCAAAAAAAGAGAGGAAGGAGAACCGGACCGGGCCAATGAGGACCCTATCTTAAATCTCCACCATTCCACCCTTATCAACCCCGCCCACAACCCCTTTCGTTATCTTTCCCTCCCTCTCTTAGGCTCCTCTGCTCACTACTGCTGCCCCTTCTGCTCCTGCACCTCCATCCCAGTAATGCCTAGCTTGTAGACAGTGCACCTACCTCAGCCCAGCTGCCTCTCTCCTTACCTTAGCTGATTGCTTGGGAAATTGACCTTCTTTGCTTCCTGTGGCCGTCAGTTCATCCTTGCCGGTATACTGTCAAGAGCAGCTGAGCGCCAGGCCATTGGTAAATTGTTGGAGCTGCTATTATTTGGTTTCTATGTCTTCTTTGCGTGTGGCCTTTTCTTGGCAATTTTCATTTTAGTGTGCGCTTAATCGGTATCCCTGGTTATATGCATGCTTATGCGCATAACATTGTTCTTGCCTCCCTCGTTGTGCAGTGTGAGCATGGAACAGCAAACACTGCTTCTCAGCCATGCCCTCTTAAATTGTTCCTATTGTGTGCATTTGAAATTGGATATCCTTGCTACGGTCGTGTATATTTCCAATTTCCAAAGCATCTTTGTCTTATTGTGAATTAATTATGCGGAATCCACAATTTTGAGCATGTCTGCCCATGTCATGGTAAACTAGCATCTTGACTTCTTGAGTCTGTTTCTATGTCCATCGTTGCACTTGCAGGCATGGTTTGAATTTCAGTCCCCTACTGTTTGTGCACCCTTCTGTAGTTGCGTTCTTTCTATCCATCATTTGCGCAGATTTATGTTGAAGCGATTTTTCTTCTTCAATGGACTAGATGTAACTTCGTCCGTTGGTTCTGCTAATATACCTTATACTTATCCCTTCGTAGAGTTTGATGATTTTCTTTTGGATTTCGGTTAGTTGTACCATCTATATATCATTACGCGCAATTATCTCATTTTGGAATCACAAGAGGTAAAAATAGTGTCGACTTGAATTGATGTTATGGCGTTAACGCAACCATTGTTGCTTGCACTTCATTCTCACCTTTGGTACATCTTTTTCTGGTCAATCCTGTGTCGTGGTGTGTAACTGTGTCTCTTTCACGTCTATGTAGTGTGTATATATACAGTTATACACATATCAAGGACAGCTCCCTGTTTTGTCCTAACTTCAGTTTTCTAGCCCTACTTGTGCAACCACCATCACTCTCTTCTACTCTGTTCCTTCTAACGTATGCCACATGTCTAGGTAGTGGTTGTTACTCCAACTTAATTTTATTTTTTACTGTTTGGTCTAGGTGGGCATCTTGTGCTGAGCTTGCTCACCGTTTGGCGCGCCCATGGCGCCCAAGAGCAAGCGTGGCAAGGCCAAGGGTGAGAAAAAGAAGAAAGATGAGAAAGGTATTGTTGCCATGACACCTTGATTGGCTTTTGCTTGCAATAGTCGGAGTAGATAGTTGCTTGCTTGAGCTGATCATTTGCAAATTTCTTTGATGAATTACTAGTGCTCCCTGTGGCCATTGATATCACTGTCAACCTCCCGGATCAGTCCGATGTCATTCTCAAGGTTTAGCTTCTTGCTACCTCACTTCTTCTGCACTGTTTGTTTTCCTTGATGCATGATTTCAGCAACAAATATTCCTTCTTTGCTTGGTGCAGGGAATTTCCACGGACAGGATCATTGATGTAAGGAGGCTGCTCTGCGTCAACACCGCCACCTGTGCAATCACAAACTACTCCCTCTTGCATGAGGTATTTATAACGTTTCTTTTTCTCTCCATACTATATTACCGCAGCGAACAGCAATTCAATCCTGTTATATTATTTCATTTGTCGGCAGACTCGTGATGGTCACTTGAAGGATGGCGCCGATATTGCGACACTGAAGCCATATACTCTCACCCTGGTAGAAGGTACATCTTATGTCTGCAAAATAAGGATTTATTTTCTCAAGGCATCTTTAATCGAACCCAAATAAGTTTCTGATTCCCCCAAACCTTTTTTACTTAAGTTCATCTAATCCATTCCCAAAACGCGCATAACTCCCAGAAGCCTTTTGGCTAACCCAAAAAACAACCCTCCCCTTCCAACATTTTGGCTTCCACTGCTGCCACACAATTCGGTCCCCAAAACCCTAGCCACGTGCCAGAGTAAATTTTATTATTTGTAGGGTTGTTTGCTATAATAGTTAGCAAACAGTAGATGTTTTTAACATAGATGATGGCTAAATTTATGTTATACAACTTTAATTTTAATGCATTCTTTATTGGAGTTAGATTTGAATGCAACAACCAAAAACACAGGATTTTTTGGTAGTTAGGTTTTAAGAGCGGGTTTTTGAAGTTAACTTTTGGGGTTGGATTAGAGATGCCCTTAGATTGGTTAAACCCATTGTTTGTAGACGTGTGCTTTGTAAATTGTACCATTGCGCACCTATACACCTGACTGCACCTTCATTTGCATCATTTTGTCTTCGATTTCCATATATCTTAGAGTTACTATTAAATTCTCTTCTATAGTTTCTAGAGATAAACCATACATAAACCCTACATCTTAAACTCTAAAAATTCACAATGCAGGGGAGTATGACGAGGATAGCGCGTTGGTGCACATACGGCGGCTGCTGGACATCGTTGCGTGCACCGCCTCCTTCGGCTCTCCGCCACCTCCTCCACCTCCTCCATCCCCCAAGGATGCTGATGCCACCAAGGAGCCCTCCAACTCCAGCTCCAAGCCCGCAGCAGCGGCCTCCTCGGGCGGGCGCCGCACGGGCTCACCGCCGCCCCTGCCGAAGGAATCAGCTGCAAAGGATGCTGATGCAGCGGCGGCCAAGGAGGACGCGGTCTCGGCGGAGCTGGAAGCGGAGATGAGCGGTGCATGCCCCCGCCTTGGAGCGTTCTACGAGTTCTTCTCTCTTGCTAACCTCTCACCGCCCCTCCACTGTAAGTAGAACCTCTCTCACAGCCTCACCAAAACCCTGTAGTTGATCTCTCTGTTTCACTCTTCAGTTTCATGACTACTGACTCGAACCGTAAACTTATGGCCAATGCTCCACGGGGAAGAGACGGTGCCCATGTGGAAGAGACGGTGCCCACATCTCACGCTTACATGGGCGCACGGAGCCTACCCCCACTCCCCTCGCTCGCAACGCCCCACCCACGCCCGCAAGAGCCTCGCCGTTGCCGGCTCACAGCATCGCACTCCATGTATGCAGCACAGCCAGCAGCAGCGCCAGCCGGCTCGCTCTCGCCAGCCCTGCCGTCATCGCAGCATCCCTAGCCGGCGCTCGTAGCAGCGGGCGTCACCGCCCCGCTGTCATTGCAGCATCCCCCGTCAGTGCTTGCTGCAGAGCGTGCCGGTCGCAGCATTGGGCGTCCGGCTCGCAGCGGTTGCCGTCGCCGTTGTAGCATAGGCTGTCCGACTCGCAGCAGTTGACGTCACGGTCATAGCACCACGCCTGGATGCTCTTAGTAGTGTCCGTCGCCGCTCACAGCACCCGGTCGTCGCCGTTGCAATAGTGTGGCCCTGGCTCGCAGCAGGAGCCGTCGCCGTAGCAGCACCATTCCGCGCGCTTGTAGCAGCGGTCGCCGCTGACCGCAACATGGTTGTCACCGTCGCATCACCCGGTGGTCAGCATCACAGCACCTTGTGATCACCGTCGTAGCACCGCCTTACAGTAGCGATAGCAACAGCAGTAGCAGTCTGGGTGCGCAGTGATCTGAGGGGTTTGTAGCAGCAACGGCGCAGCCTGGCAGTGCGGTGGTCTGAGGTTGCAGCAGCGGAGGTTGAGGCGCTGGGGAAAAAGAGAGGGGGAACAGAATGATGCGGTCGCGGTCCTCGCCGAAGAGGAATGAGTGGCGGCAAACTCGTGCAGAGATAAGACTTAGACGCTTAGGGACCACATGAGCGGTGCGTGGGGCCCATGGGGACGCCAGATCAGAATGGGATGCCCGATGCTAATTGTTTTACTAAACTTATTCGCAACAAAAGAACATTAAGGTGCTGTAGTACTGCCAACATTTGAAATGGAACTAACAGGGTCCTGAATCAAACAATATGACTTGGGAAATTTTTGCAGCCTCAGTTTATATTTGGAACCTCTGCCTTGACCTATTTGTCCATATATCTTTGCTGTTGGCTTCACCATGGTTTGTCCTTGAGATGGTAGTTCATGCAATTTAACACTTTCCTCATTACTTTGAATGCTAAGCATGAGATATCAGCTTGAACTTTGTAGAGCTGAACATTTCTCTGGCGAGGCAAATTCTTCCGTTTGCTGAGTTATTTTAACTCTTTCGATCAGTTATAAAGCGAGTGACTCAACCTCGACAGGAGGAGCAACCGTCTGATGACCATCTCTTCTTCCTTGAGGTAATAATGGATAATAGTTGTATCTTTGACAGCACTTTTGCGCTAAGATCCCTGCTAAGTACATCACATGTGTCCTAATTGGAGAACTGTTGGCTGTATTTCAGGCAAAGCTTTGTAATGGGAAATTTGTCATTGTTGAAGCTCGGAGAAAGGGGTTCTTTAGTTTTGGGAAACAGCGTGTTTTGTGCCACAATCTTGTCGACCTATTGAGGCATCTCAGCAGAGCATTCGATAATGTTCGTTTATCTCACATTCTGGTTATAGCTTTTATGTTAGGGTAATATAAATTGTTGTCTAATAATCTTGCATTCATTATTGTATTACCTTTGTTATTAAATATCCCACTTAAAGCTGTAGCCACTTCTGGACCAATGAACTGATATATGCTTTAGAGACGAATGTAGTAAATAACAGCTTGATTTTGAATCTATTTTAATGTATATATGCGTGTGAACATTTGTGTTGTGTGTATGTTTTTGTACAGTAATAACTGAGAGAAGATGAAGCATAATTAGGATAAAATTCCTAACTTCCCTCAGCTGCAAGATATTTGAATTGGCAAAGTCTATTTTGGCAGCAGCACCGAGTCCTTCACCTTTCAAGTTTATACTGCTGAAAATAACTATCTGCATTGCTGTATTTTCTGGCGGGTATGGGAGGACTACTTAACTCACAATTTCACTTGTTTAGATTGAAACTACGTACTGATAATTTGATACTTGAGCATGCCAGTGCATTGTTGTAGTTTTTGAAAATGGAATTTGCCAAAACTGTACAGTGGCACAGTGTCAAATTCCTATTCTAGAAACTACTTGTGGTTCTTAATTGCCAACAATTTTATAGCACCATTTAAGTATTTCTGTAAACAACTGTGTGGTCTCATTTTTCGTATCTCTAATTCTTTTCTGTGACCTTGTTATATGAATTTAACCCTTTGTGGTGTTTCCATATATATTAGGCATACGAGGATCTTATGAAGGCATTTTTGGAACGAAACAAGGTATGTTGTTACCCCTTTTTGGGTGTTTTGCTGTACCTATCTTTTTCTAAATTCAATGGAAACTTTTCACAAGACCGTGACTTTGTGTTTGTATTATTGTGTGCTTGGGCATAATGATTCATCTGAAAAGGAGTGGAACATATTTTAATGCACTTTAAGTAGCAGACAATAATTTGGGTTGTCTTCTAGAAATATCTACCTTATACAGTTATGCTGATGTTCATATTCAGTATCTTCCATTTGGTGCTCCTCTGTATGTTGCGCTTGATTATTAAATATTTACGTGCAGCTTGATAATGAATCATGTTTTTGTAAACCAGCTGTTCCATGCGCCATCAGACAACAGTTTTCCTATCTAATGCTGCATCATGATCTAACTATATCTGCTTGTATGTTGCAGTTCGGAAATTTTCCTTATGGTTATCGTGCAAATACATGGCTTGTTCCTCCGATTGCTGCCCAGTCACCATCAATATTTCCTCCCCTTCCTGCTGAGGATGAAACTTGGGGAGGCAATGGAGGTGGTTGGGGAAGGGATGGCAAAAGTGACATGTTGCCATGGGCAGATGAGTTCATGTATCTCACATCCATGCCTTGCAAAACTGCTGAGGAGAGGGAAATTCGTGACAGGAGAGCATTCCTACTGCACAGCCTATTCGTAGATGTTGCCATCTTTAGAAGTATTGCAGCCATCCGGCATGTAATGGAGAGTACAGATGTATCAACATCAATCAAGATAGATGAGGTCTTGCATTCTGAGACGGTGGGAAATTTTAGCATCACTGTCACAAGAGATTCTTCAGATGCAAGCTGCAAGCTGGACACTAAGATAGATGGAAGCCGAGCCACAGGAATGGACTCTAAGCATCTTGCAGAGAGAAACCTTTTGAAAGGAATAACTGCAGATGAAAACACTGCTGCACATGTATAAGTTCAAAATCAAGGTGATCTTTCTCATATTCAGGTAAAAGAGTGTCTTTTCTTAATTTTCTCTCTAATTTGCAGGATGTTGACAGTTTGGGCATCGTGAATATTAGATACTGTGGATATGTTGCTGTAGCAAAGGTTAACAATTACGAGAAAACTATTGTGACTTCTTTTAAGCCTGCTGATATCACGGATCAACCTGAAGGGGGTGCTCATGCATTGAACATTAACAGGTTGGTAGCAATGCTTTGTGTTGTTTTTCTAGTTATCCACGAAGTTTATGCTGCTTATCCCATTTTTTCATTATTATATATATTTATTGTTTTTAGTTTGAGGATGCTCCTAAATGAAGCCAATGCAACTGGAGAAAAGAAGTTACCAACACAAAGTCATAGGCAGGAAGAACTAACTGCAGCACAAACTTATGCTGAGAACTTGTTGAAGGAAAGTCTTCAAAATCTTGAGGAAGAGGAGACTGATAAACAATCATTTATGAGATGGGAACTTGGTGCGTGTTGGGTTCAGCACTTGCAAGATCTGAAAAAATCTGACAAAGACAAAAAACAAGGTGATGGGAAGGAAAAGAAGAAAACGGTAAACAAAGATGTGAAAGAGACAAAGATTGAAGGGCTTGGGAAGCCTCTCAAAGCTCTTAAGCATCCGAAGAATGCAGTTGATGCTTCTGGCAAGGGATCCTCATCAGGGAACAAAAGTTTGACTGATACAACAAGCTCTGGGGAAAGCCAGAAAGTCAAGCCATCATCTGTTGAACCGCTTCAAGGAGACTGCATCACCTCTGAGAATGAATTCTTGCTGAAGGATGTATTACTGGATTCCGCCTTTACAAGGTTGAAAGATTCAGAAACAGGACTCCACCAGAAGGTAGAAATTCATTAATTTTCATAGCAATGATGATTTCACATCTGCCCTCTGGTGTTCTGCATATCCAACTCATACCCTCCTCATTTCAGCATTTAGTTTCAGAAAATAAATGTCCTATTTAAAATAGAGTTTCCTTCCCACTGCAATTACTAATCTTTGGCAATCATATACAATTCATATATAACTGTTAGCATTACAGTTCATGTGATATTTTGTTTGCTAATATTGGGGATATCAAGGTATGCCGTGGAGAGGTTCATGAAATGTGTTCTTACCCTACTAGCAACCTCCAAGTTGTGTAGCCTACCTCAGGCGCACTAGGGGTTGATAAATAATAGTGCGGTTTGCTAGGGGGGCATGCTTTCCCTGTTAACCAACCTACACATGTTCGAAGCCTCGCTTCGGCAGGGTGAGGACGCTTGTTCTTCTAAATTAAAATTTCACTGGTGCTAGCCTGTGGCCGAGTGTTTTTTACACCAGCATTTAGTAGTTTCAAACAACATCAGATATGCAAGTTTTTTCACCTTTTTTGATTTTGTCGGATCCACTTCTGAATTCTACAAATAAAGTTAAGTGTATGAAACACACTTGGTATTATTTTAGCACGCTTGCTTACCAAGCGGTCATCCGTAGCTACTAATCGTGCATAAAGTTCATAGCCTAATCTCTTGTGCTCCGCAGTCACCATCTGAGTTGATTGAGATGGCTCTGAAGTTCTATGATGAAGTTGCGCTTCCTAAGCTGGTATGCATCATTATATGAAACATGAATAAGTTCCCACATGCTTATCCTTTTTAGTCAAGAGGCATAATAGCTAACCAAGAAATTATTTAGGTTGCCGATTTTGGTTCTTTGGAACTTTCACCTGTTGATGGTAGGACATTGACAGATTTCATGCATACCAGGGGCCTACAGATGCGCTCCCTAGGACGAGTTGTAAGTTTGTAACAATTTTTTCATTTGAACATGATGGATGCCATTTCTTCTTTAGTGCTTGATATGTGCTAATCTAAGAATACCCTATGTAGGTCAAACTTTCAGAGAAGCTCTCACACGTACAGTCCCTTTGTGTGCATGAAATGATAGTGAGAGCATTCAAGCATATTGTCCAATCTGTTATTGCAGCTACTTCAGACATGAGACAATTAGCATTAACAATAGCTGCAGTGCTGAACTTACTTCTTGGTGTTCCTGAATCGGAATTTTCTGGAAGTTCTCCTGCTGTGCATCCCCTGGTGTGGAGATGGCTTGTTGCCTTCTTGAAAAAGCGATACCAGTATGAGCTCACAGGGCAACATTATGATGATGTGAGGAAATACGCTATATTGAGAGGACTATGCCATAAGGTAAACATGTTTTAATATTTTTAACATTTCTCACACCCGGTGCATTTTATTGAGATTAAAGGTTGCTTTTAGGTGGGCATTGAATTGGCACCGCGAGATTTTGTCATGGATTCTGCTTTCCCGTTTTGCAAACAGGACATTATTAGCCTTGTGCCCGTACATAAGGTAAAAGTATTTTTCTCAGTCAATTGTTTTTATCATACAAAAATCACATTGTGCTGTCATGGCTTGTTCATCACATATGACTATCAGTGTTTTGAGAACTTGGTAGATATAATGAGTGGCACATAAACACAACTGACGTGTTTTTTCAAAAATGCAGCAAGTTGCGTGCTCATCTGCAGATGGAAGGCAACTTCTAGAATCCTCTAAAACAGCTCTTGACAAGGGTAAGCTTGAAGATGCTGTTAATTATGGAACCAAGGTACCTTGTAAAATCTTGTGCATTTCTTTTTGGCAATTCCCTAGCTGTCATATCTTGGGGACTCATACATTATTCTATGTATGAATGCAGGCCCTTGCCAAGCTCATAATGGTGTGTGGTCCCTATCATCGAATGACGGCTGGAGCTTATAGCCTTCTAGCTGTTGTTTTGTACCACACTGGTGATTTTAATCAGGTAGATGGTTATTCAGCTGCACAGCACATAGTCTATAATAATTGTTATGCATGTTTTGAAGACAATGGAAGTGATAGCACTGTTTAGTTAAGTGAGGATTATTGAACATGAGATGATATAAAGACTTACGCCATTGCACTTTCTTTATGTATATATTTGTTTAAACTTAGAAATAATATATACTTTTAGCATTCTTTGCTAAGCATACTTCAGTTACAATGTGAGCGGAAGAAGTGTTATTGGGTTAGACTAACTATAACACTGAAGGAATATGCAGGGAAGATACAGAACAAATTCTGATAAAACTGAGATTTTCTTGTATTTTTAGGAGGATCAGCAGATCTAAAGTTTTTCTATCAGTGTTCTGCACATTTCATTTCATTATATCTACCAAGTTCATTATACCCGTGTTCTGTGCATTTCATCACTACAACTATCAGTGTTTTGCACATTTCAACATCAGCAGATCTAAAGTTTTTCTGCATATTAATAACTAGTGAAGTTGAAATGTGCTAGCAAGTGTTCTATTTTGTTTTTGAGAAAAGACACCCAAAGACCATTTTTACAAGTAACAAGGAAAACATAGGCGGTACAATGGAGTTATGGACACAAAATGCCCTCCCAGCACTGGAGATATCTCAGATACAATATGACAGGAATATTTATCCAATCCAGCACACAACCGCTTAACACTCACCTGTGACTAATGGGTTTCCGTTGTTCGTTGGAGCAGGCAAATAAATGATCTGTATTGTTTCCAAACAGTTTTACTATCTGCAGTTATAGACACATATACATGTGTTTTAAATTACAAAATAGGAATCTTTTAATCTTTTGTCCTGCATGTATAATGAAATTACCTTCATGGAAATTGTGTAAACGATAACGATTCAATAATTTTCTGCACTTCTACCTCCCATTCCCGTATGATGCTGTCACCATTAATCTTCTTACCCATGATGCCAATGTAATTAAAAATGACAATTGATAGTTAAACAGCTTAAATGTAATATGCATGTATCTTGTATGTCATATTATGAGAAATAATCTAATTTTCCCTAATGGCTCCTTTGTCAAATACTTTCTGCGTATGCCATATAAAATTACCTAGTAAGGCTCGGCGGCTTGTTACAATGAACAAACCCCAAGTGTACATTATCATATCAGATCAGTGAAACTTGATCTTGGCCTGTTTTAGGGCTTTAATGCCTTCTGTTTAGTTACTTAGAACACTGGAGGCAGCTGAACTGATGCTTTGGATGTCGGTGTGTTTGTGGTGCCTCATAAAATGCTTGATAGTTATTTCAAACTCATGATCTACTTTTCTATCCTAGCATTTAATTATCTATAGGCACGGTATAATATGTACCTAAAAATTTGCAGGCTACAATATATCAGCAAAAGGCCCTAGACATCAACGAGAGGGAACTTGGGCTTGATCACCCTGATACGATGAAGAGTTACGGAGACCTTGCTGTTTTCTACTATCGTTTACAACACACAGAACTGGCTCTGAAGTAAGTTCAGTTTATGAAATACTACCTTTTTTATTCCATGCAGAAAATCTACAGTTTCACAAGGGCTGAGCAAAATAGTCACTCCAGCTGTAACTTGAAGAGAAGTAGCATATATCTGAAAGAGTAGGAGACCTCCTTTAGGGTATTTTATATCTACTAAAGTGCTATGTCAAGTTGATGAAGTTTGCCAAATAAAATAGTCTTGCTATTGCTGCCAAGAATATATTTTACTATCTTCTCGCGTTAAAACTATTTTTTTCACAAAATTATTATGTCAAATGTGCATATTTGGTTCTCTCTCTATGCTTTATCATTTGGGTTACAAAACTTATCTTGTCTTATGAAAGTAATGCTAAGAGTGAGCAGGAACTAGTTGCTTAGTCGTCTTGAGTGTCCGATTTCTTTGTATTTTAGTTTTGTGTCTGAGGTGCTATCTCTCAGCTCTCACTCCATCAATGTTAATTACAACAGTTGAAATAACTAGACCCTAGCATGAATACCGTCAACATATAACCATCAAACTAATGCTGGCAGATGTTACAAACTCATAAATACTAAGTGAATCCTTAGGTGGTGATATGTTTCCCTAATGTTTTAGCTTAACCACAAGCATATGTAGTACTCCCTCCGTTCACAAATATAAGATGTTTTGGATATTTCAATATGGACAAACGGGCTGAAATGAGTGAATGAATACACTAAAATGTGTCTATATACATCCTAATCAGAAAAAAGTTAGAACATTTTATAATAGTGAATGGAGGGAGTATCTTTTTTATTCTTCGGCAAGATTGCAGAGGGTAAAAATGGTATGGTATTTGCTTCCAGCCTCAAATTATTAAATTATTAATTGCTGTCATGTAAATCTCTTCTTGAGGATGGATCAAATTCCCTTAAGCTCGTATATCTTTAAAGGCTGAAGATTCAATAATTGTTTATTTACCTGTGTATGAGCTTGTCTTGAAGATTATTTCATGGATATCAAAGCTATTGCATTATGTGAAAACCTAAGGGTCTGAATAAACAACAGGGTGCTATACCTGCTATCCTTTTGATACTCCTTGCAGTGCACAATCCTAGTGATTTAGACTCATTGCTACAGTGTACACAAAGAATTAACCTTTGGTGCAAATTAGGTACGTCAAGCGTGCATTATATCTTCTACATCTTACATGCGGGCCATCTCATCCAAACACAGCTGCAACATATATTAATGTAGCCATGATGGAGGAAGGCTTGGGCAATGTGCATGTAGCTCTTAGGTACTTGCACAAAGCTTTAAAATGCAACCAGAGATTACTTGGGCCTGATCATATCCAGGTAATTTTCTTTCTCAACATTAAGGAAATTTTTTAAAAATTCTTCTGGCAAATGGCATGCTTTTGTTAGTGAGATAATTGTTAAATATGAAAGATGTTCATTTCGTGCCTCTTTACAAATCTCACTTGTTGACTTAAACAATAATCAGAAAATCTTAAGTTGATACCTTCAATGACTTAACAAGTTGTGGTGAATGCCAAAAAATCATCAGCAAATTGTTAGTCAGTTCCAGGAGACATGTCTCGATGATGAGTCAAATTATTGAAGGCCAGGCGTTGCCAAGACCATATCATTGGACCCCTCTAGGCCCAGATATGGGCCATGGAGACCAAGAGAGGCACCACCGACCAAGGAGGAAACTTACAATACGTAGGGAAGGCTGAACGTTTTGGATATGAATACTAATCTGGATTCCTACCACCTACATGCCTGACGCACTGACATGGCGACCGACATACCAGTGCTATATAAGGGGTGACATGGGGACCGGCATACCGGTGCTATATAAGGGCAACAGGGACATACTAGTAGGGATCCGGTTTTCGCTTAGCCTAGAGCCTTTACACCACGTAGAGATTCCGATGCTTCCCATTTGAGACCTAGCATATCTCGTCGAGTTACCCCAACTCGTCGAGTACCCTGTGATATTGTAAACGATCCCCTATATTATCCGCACATATAAGAAAAAAGACCAAGGCAGGAAGTAGGGCTTTTACCCAACTTAGGGGGCTGAACCTCGGTATATTGTGTGTCCCCTTTTGTGTTATAGATCCTCCGGTAGCTTGACGTGACGTTCCCGCGACTACATATCCACATACTCATTCTAGTACCACTGGGACAAGACAAAAATCCATCAACAACATGGGAGTATGATTCCGCGCATCAGATTTCGGGTCTTTCTTGCTTGCCTTGGTCCTCACATAAATGTGCCTCTTGGGAAAACACTTGCTTGTGCTCCTTGTGGCTGGAGATTTTCCCAGCCTACACAATTATAGATGTGAGCTCATAAGCTCGTCCCCTCTTGTGCGCCACACATTTTATGTGCATACATAGTGGCGTGCACATCCATGGTTCTAATCTCAAAAAGAAAATTGCAGAATCACGATGACGAGCATTCGGTTTGGTACATGCATGGAGCTTCAAGTTAGTTGGATACTTGCATAACCAAGAAGTTACATCAGGATCACTATGAGAAGCATTCGGTTTGATTATTAACCTAGATCTACTTTACTGGTCGTCACCCTTGTCCTCGTCGACTAGGTCGATGTACACCGGAACCGGCCATGGATATGGCCATGCTCTTGGTGCAATGGCCACGGACGCCGGCGTGCGCGGTGGCGTGGTTGGCACCTCCTGCTGCTCCGGCTCCAGCCACTCAAGCGAGCAAGGCACTATGGTCGTCCACCCCCACGAGTGCCCACAAGCGACGTCAGTGGCCACGGCTCCTGCTGTTCTGCCGCGGGCGCGACAGCCGATTCGGCCAGCAGCGCTAGTGGCAGGCCAGACCACTCGGCGAGCTTGTCGAGCTGGGGAGTCCTCGAGGACCTTCTTGAAGGCCTCGTCCCCTCCTTCACTACGGGCCGCGCGGCGGCTCGTGCGCTCGAACACGCGCATGATGCGGACGTGCTGGAGCATGGGGCGCTAGAGCGTCGAAGAACAACTGGCGTTGTGCGTCATGCTCGTAATAGAACCATGTGTCCCAGTGCAGCAAGTCCTCGGCAAACGCCGGTTCGTGGCGGAGGTCATTGGGAGCTGAGCCCGACGGCGGCAAATCTCCTTAACCACGCGCGTCCCGAGGCCGGAACGGCCGGCACTGGAACCCTCTCCGAGTTCAGATGCCACCCATTCGGCAGGTGGACGTCGGGCCATGGCACGGGGATGGCCTCGTCCCAGTAGCGCTGGCACTGGTCGACGGTGACATAGACGTGTTCCCGCAGCGGCGCCGCCTCGAGGAAGAGCCGACCTCGTGGTCGTGCTTCCCGGGGATCCACTTCCACGACATTTGCGTCGGCGATGGGCAGTGGCGAGGGTTGATACTCCCCTCCCCCCGGCACATTTGCATTAAAAAGGACCGGCTCTCTGGTAGTTGGGTCACTGGCGCGTGGGGCCAGAGCGGATCCGTCTACTGTCAGTGTGGATGCAAATCCGACCCAAATTTGGGGCGGATTTGTAAGAATGGGAATGGGTCGGCCACTCGCCGCCTGCAGCAACTGGGTGAGCCGCCACAGCCATGGGCATGACGAGCATGTGACTGTCCCGGCGAGACGTCACGCGCCGCTACCACCAAGTCCGAATGCGAAGAGCGGAATGAAGCCGGACTGCCAGAGGCGGCAGCGCCAGTGACGTGACCAGCTGAGCAGTCGGCGCCACCTCGCGTCGTGGAAGCCACGTCCTCTTCGTGCTCCGGTTCGCCGTGGAGGCTGGCGGGGGAAGACCTTTCTGGCCCTGCGCGTGACCAGCACCAGTCTCACCAGCCGCGTCTCTAGCCACCTAGCACAGCGGCGGGGGTGGCGACTGCTGCACTGGGTGAGGGGCTGGCCTCGGTTGTCGCGCGAACACGTGCGATGCAGAGTCTCGTCCCTGGTGACCGAGCGCGGTTGCAGGGGTGGCGGTGTCTGGACGCACCAGCGACGTGCGTGCGGAGGAGCGAGTTGAGGAAGCGTCGCAGGGTGTCTGCGCTGGCTCACATGTGCCCCAACTCAAGAAAACGCAAAAGCTTTGTGCCCCGATGCATTTCAGACCCAGAAAGAAGTTCTTTTTTTTAATCATTTCCATAATTAACTATTAGGTTCAAGTGACATATTCTTCTGTTGTATGTAGACTGCTGCAAGCTACCATGCTATCGCCATTGCTCTCTCGTTGATGGAAGCTTATTCGTTGAGTGTTCAGCATGAGCAGACAACCTTGCAAATCCTTCGTGCAAAGCTTGGACCAGATGATCTTCGGACTCAGGTTTACTTCTACTAAGTGATATTATTGAAATGCTGAAAACCTAGCCCCTCTGTTACCAATGAATATCATTTTAGAATACATTTTATATAAAAGAATTAACTTTGAGCACTAATATAAACTAATGTATTTTATTTTAAATACGAAAATAATTAGTAGATTTTCCATCAAAGTACTTCTGTAATACTAGTTGTGCATTCGAAAGCAAGTCAATGCCCAAATGACATCTACTACTTCCGTTCCTAAATATATGCCGTTGTGGCAGTTCAAATACGACATATATTTAGGAACGGAGGTAGTAGTTAGTAACAGAAGTACCTCGATTATTTTCCCACTTGAACTATTATCTTAGCTATATGAAGAGAATCGTTCCCCTTTCATTTATTTACAATGACATCCTTAATATTGTTGCCTTCCACATTACAGGATGCTGCAGCCTGGCTTGAATACTTTGAATCGAAAGTAATTGAGCAACAAGAAGCTGCCCGCAATGGAACTCGAAAACCTGATGCATCAATAGCTAGTAAAGGACACCTAAGGTGCGATTTAGTTCTGCCAATGAAATCACAGTTAATCCTTAGAGAAACTTCTGTTGTGTTGTGCTAGCTAGTGCACAGCACATAAGCTGGTATCAGTTATCATAGATATTTAAGATGCTGTGCATTTTTTGGACTATACAGATGCTGTATTGACTGTATTTGTTTGCACTTGCAGTGTATCTGATCTTCTTGATTACATCAATCCCAACAAAGAAAACAAAGGAAGAGATTCTGAATCAGGCAAGAGGAGGTACTCAAGCATAAAGGTTAGTTGCTAACTTTTACTTTGGATTATGCCATCATTAAGGAACAAGGTTAATTAAGACAGAAATCAGAGCCGTGAAATGGTTACCATGGTGTAGTAGTGTTAAATGAATAATTAAACTCACAATGCAATTGGTCAGTGTCTCAAAGAGAAAAAGGGAGACTTACAATTGTTCACTACAAAGTCAGTTCTTGTTAATATTGCTAACCGGCAGCAAAATAGTATATTTCTGTTTACATAGTTCTATGAAGAAATAGTTTTTCTACCCCAGAGTCTATTAAACTCTCCTTAATTGGGCAACCAATTTTTGTATCTTTCATGGATTGAGCCTGTGCCGGTGGCTCATATTTATTCTGTAGTGTTCGAATATGATTTCTGTCCCTAAGGAGCTCTTATCATGATAGCTGCTCACTGAATATCTATGGTTAATACTAACCTATCCAATCAAGTACTGTATTTGATATCGCTAATGTGTAAGTGTGTATGTTAGATAATCTGGTCAGGTAATTTCGATGATTACTTTGTCTATACAGTTTCAGTTCTACCAATTCAGACAGTGTTCAAACCACACAATTCGGCCCATCCTGTGTACCTGGAACTCAATGAACCTGGTTTCCTTTTTTTCATGATGCTTAAAGTTACACTACATTTTCCTTCTGTGAAAACATTCATGTTACCACTGGAGTAACTTGACCTTTGGTATTTTAGCAATACTGTACATGGCACTTTCGAATTTATTCATTGTATACTCATCCTGTCAGGTTTTATCACATTCGAGTGAGAATTCAAACGTAGCAAGTCCTGATATATCTCCAAGAGATTCTGCTATTGCAATCAAAGACGAGGAAAAACAAATTAATGAGCCGTTGCAAGATGATAGTGCTAATATCATGGATATTCCTGAAACTGAGGTTAAAGAGAGTCCTTTAGCCTTGGAGGCTTCACCACCTTCTGAACAGCTGGTAGAGAGATCTGAGGTGAACATCAGTGCACCTGAGGAAGTTTTTGAAGATGAAATACTAGAACAGGATGATGGCTGGCAGCCTGTTCAAAGACCTAAATCAGCGGCAGTTTTAGGTAAACAGATAAAGCATTACCGTACTGCCATCAGAAGATATGACCCTGAAAATCATGCTCCAACAGATGCTTCCCAATATAAGCCAAGGAATTCCTATTCAAATAACCGTTATTACTTCTTAAAGAAGAGAACTGTCGTACCTGCAGCATACACAGATCCTCAGCAGCATATGAAAGTTCAGACATCAAGTGCCAGGTTTGGTCGTAAGACATACAAGGCTATGACCTACCGGGTTAAGCCAGGGACAGCATCCGCGGAAGTGCAAGATACTTCTAGGATCACAGAGCAGATGAGTGGTAAAGAAGAATCCCAAATAGTTTATTCACATGTACACAATCGTTCAGCAGATCTGAAAGGAAGTGAGCCACATGGACCTTGGGTTGAAAGTACTGGAAACCCACCATCATACAAAGATGTTGCATTGGCACGTCCAGGTACAATAGCCAAGACTCAAATACAAAAACCTAGAGATGATGTACTGCAACCATCACTTGGTCAAATTATCGCACAAGAAATGAAGGATTCCTTGGTAGATGCAGTTCAAGTGGACCAGAGGTCCGTGTCCTCAAGTACCAATAATTCCAAAGAGGTAAACATTGTGCCAGCAGAAATGCAGCATTCAGAAAAAAGAGAAGAGTCACATAGGGAACATGATATTGACAACACCGAGAAAGATAGTTTACCAGATAAGATAACAGCAGATAATGAGAAACCTCCTGGCATTGGCCCTGCAGATAGTAAAACAGACACGACCTTATTCAATAACAAAGATCAAGAACCAACAAGTAGTGACAATTTTGGTGCTGCCACTGAGTTCTCAGATTCGACAGTACCCACAGAAGCTGAAAAGAGTGGAAAATCTGGCATACAATTTCTTGAAGAATCTCTACCTACTAATAGTGAACCTATTACAGTCTCAGAGCATACAATAAATATGCAGGAAGGCGTTGGAGGTGTTGAAAGTGAGAAGTCAAAGCCTGACTTGCTTCTAAGTAATATTGATATAAGAGAGATATCTAATAAGAAGCTATCTGCTGCTGCACCTCCATTCAATCCGTCTCCTCCAGCTATCCTTAGCCCAATTGCTGTAAGTGTCGGTCTCCCACCACCAGGTGCCGTTCCAAGCGTCGGCCCTTGGCCTATGAATATCTCCATGCATCCTGGACATTCAAATATGGTGCCAAACGGTCCTCCTCTGTGCACATCCCCACATCATTTGTACCCGCCCGCTCCTCGGTCTCCTAATCTCTTGCATCCTGTGCCATTTATTTATCCACCATATAGTCAATCGCAGATGGTTCCAAGCAGCACATTTCCCATGAACACTACTATATTTCGCCCTAACCATTATGGATGGCAACCTTATATGAGCCCAGCTGCATCTGAGTTTGTGCCTGGACCAGCATGGTCAAACAATCATCCAGTCGCTTACACCCCCAGCCCACATGTTGCTGACACTATTTCTCAGTCAATAGCAGATTCACACGTCCTATCTGATGCAGCTGTTGTTAGTATAGGACCTTCACTGGACAACAATATGGTTGCAGTAAAGGAGGAAATGGAGGTCCCTGTGGAGGTAGACAGTGGTAATTTGATCCGCAATAATATTTTGGGAGAGGAACATGATAAAGGGTTGAAGGATGCTGTTAATGCTGCACTTAATCCTCACACGCCAGGAGACAGCATATTTGATATTGGTGGAACGAAACTGGGGGGCAACATGAAGAATGAAGATGAGGGTAGCTTTAGGATATTTGTAAAGGGGAAAAGCAGGCGAAAGCAAACTCTGAGGATCCCGATAAGTTTGCTTAACAAGACATATAGCGCACGTTCCTTCAAGCTTGACTTCAACAGAGTAGTCAGAGAGAGTGATATCTTCAAGCCATCGGGCGTTTCTTCTGCTGAAGTAGTTTCTTCTGGCGACTGAGGAATATTCCACCAGTCAAATATTTACCTATGACATTATTACCCAAAGAGAATTCGATGGATCTCCATTTGAAAAATACTGAAATGTGACTCTTATTTTTATCTGAGCATTCGGAAGGCAGCAACAATGCTCCTTCAGTGTTCCAGGTAATCATTCTTACAGATATTTTAAGAACTTTTTGCTCCCCTATTATAGATCTCAATCATCTAATATGCTAGGTGTCGATTTCAAATTTTCTAGATTTGATCCAAGCTACTCTGAAAAGATAAATGTGTTTTCTTTTCCGACTTCAAATAAGGTATGGCTCCCTTCTCAGTTATCATTTTAGCCTGTTACATGTTGAATTTGTTTGTACCCCATATACGGATCAGTTTTGGATGTAGTTCTTGGTAATGATTACATTTTGCTATAAGCATTTATAAAAAGATCAGTGTTCTTTGAAGCACCTTTGGAACCTACACAGTCATCACACATGTAAAGAGGGGGTTAGTTAGTCACTGCTCCAATAAAAGGATGGGTAGGAGAAAACTTACCTTATTTTCTCAGTTCAGCCAATGTTAAAGTACAAAGTTTTCATGTTATATCTTTCATGTATTAATAGTAGCATAGCACAGCATGTTTTCTTGCTGTTTTATTTGCAGCTTCCACGCTACCTTTTCTTGTAGTGATGTGCTAACTGTTCTCTGTTCACACGTTGCTCTCAGGTGTCGACAATTCCGTGTGGAGTGTAGCAGATTGCCGAGAGTTTTGCGAGATCCGGAACCAATAAAAGGTGGAAGTGTTAGCAAAAAATACATGGCAGACTGATTCTTTGCTACAATTTTGATAGACTAAGTAGAATATTTTCCTCCAAAATTTTGGCTAAATTTTGGTCGTATGGAACTTAGCTTCTAGAAACTTAGAAATTTGTTTGCTCCTGCATCCTGAAATAACCTCTCGTGTCTTTTGTGAGAGAAACTAATGTTATTCTTTTGATGATGAGAATAGTAATAAGAGCATCTCCGGCAGCTCTGTTCTCCCCAATAAATTTTCTGTGATAGAAGATTTGAACCAAAAAAACGTACTCTAGCAGCTCCCCTTCAATAAATTATCTTTGTGATCATCAAAAAGAGTCCCACTATTGCCTTCGCAATGTACTCAATGCGGCCTCGTCGAGCAGATAGCTAAGAGCATCTCTAGCAGATCCCGTAAATCTTCGCCCTGTAAAATCGTTTTAGAGGATACTATAAAACGTTTTTACGGGATGACATGTGTGTCGGCAGAACAAATCCCGCATAAATCTTTTCATGTCCATGCAAAATAGCATAAAGCCCCCTACAAGCAAAAAAAATATTGTAATTGGGTCCTTCGCATACGAGGCGCGGGTTGGGACGGAGGTGCCGCATCAGAGGAGGAGCGCACGCGTCTTGCCGGTGATGGTGCCACCGTGGAGCAGGACGAGGAGCGTCGGGGCGGATGTGAGGAGCAGGAGGTAGCAGCTAGCTAGGTAATGCAATTTTTTAGAAGCAAAGCATTTTCGTGAGGTCCTTGGACGATGTCTTTACATCCTCCGAGAGGGCTACTGGGTATACTTAAGGGCTACTGGGTATACTTAAGAGTACTTGGCGTGTAAACCGTAAGCAAACACAAATTGCATATTAAACATACCTCGAAGCCTTTAGCTAGGTCGCGGAACACCTCCATGACACCAGCCTCGGCGGACCAAAACTGGTTCAGAGCAGTGCCGAGAAGGGCATGCTGCTTGGGAAGGATGGAGGAGCTCGTCAAGGCTCCCTCCACTGCTCGTCGGCGCTCCGCTAGCTCAACCTCCCCGTTGCCGAGGGTGATACGTCCATTTTGCATCATGCTTTTATGTTGATATTTATTGCATTATGGGCTGTTATTATACTTTAAGATACAATTATTATGCCTTTTCTCTCTTATTTTACAAGATTTACATGAAGAAGGAGAATGCCGACAGCTGGAATTCTGGACCGAAAATGAGCAAATCTGAGATACCTATTCTGCACAACTTCAAATATCCTGAAACTTTACGGAGAAATGTTTTGGAATATATAAAAAATATTGGGCGAAGAAAGATCAGAAGGGGACCCACCAGGTGGCCACAAGCCTGGCGGCGCGCCCCTTGAGCTTGTAGGCCCCCTGGCCATCCCCCGGTGTACATCTTTTGCTATATGAAGGGTTTTGACCTAGAAAAAAAAATCATAAGAAGACTTTCGGGACGAAACGCCGCCGTCTCGGGGCGGAACCTGGGCAGAAGCAATCTAGGGCTCCGGCGGAGCGATTCTGCCGGGGAAACTTCCCTCCAGGAGGGGGAAATCGAAGCCATCGTCATCACCAACGATCCTCTCATCGTGGGAGGACCAATCTTCATCAACATCTTCACCAGCACCATCTCCTCTCAAACCCTAGTTCATCTCTTGTATTCAATCTTTGCATCAAAACCTTAGATTGGTACCTGTGGGTTGCTAGTAGTGTTGATTACTCTTCGTAGTTGATGCTAGTTGGTTTATTTGGTGGAAGATCATATGTTCAGATCCTTCATGATATTTATTACCCCTCCGATCATGAACATGAACATGCTTTGTGAGTAGTTATTTTTGTTCCTGAGGATATGGGAGAAGTCTTGTTATAAGTAATCATGTGAATTTGGTATTCGTTCGATATTTTGATGAGATGTATGTTGTCTTTCCTCTAGTGGTGTTATGTGAATGTCGACTACATGTCACCTCACCATGGTTTGGGCCTAGGGGAAAGCATTGGAAAGTAATAAGTAGATGATGGGTTGCTAGAGTGACAGAAGGTTAAACCCTAGTTTATGCGTTGCTTCATAAGGGCTGATTTGGATCAACATGTTTCATGCTATGGTTAGATTTATCTTAATTCTTCTTTCGTAGTTGCGGATGCTTGCGAAGGGGTTAATCATAAGTGGGAGGCTTGTTCAAGTAAGGACAACAACCAAGCACCGATCCACCCACATATCAAATTATCAAAGTAGCGAACGCGAATTATATGAGCATGATGAAAACTAACTTGACGATAATTCCCATGTGTCCTAGGGAGCGCTTTGCTTTATATAAGAGTTCGTCCAGGCTTGTCCTTTGCTATAAAAAGGATGGGGCCACTTTGCTGTGTAAGTGCATCTAGTGCCCCTTAGTGATTTTGGTGTATTGAAGAATTATAGGTTAAGGGACTAATGCGTTTGTGAGTGTACACAGATCTATAAGTCTATGAGGAGTTTGATAATTACAGTGAAAGTCGACCCCTAAAAATGAAGTTCTTCGACTGAAGACTTTGGATTTCTGAAGACTTTCTGAAGACTTTGAAAATGAAGAAATTGGTGTGACCTTGAAGACTTGGTATTAATTTGAGGAATATGAAGCGTGAAGACTTTTGTTTTCGTAGTTTCATTTTCTCTTTCTTGAGTCATAGGAAACACCGTACTGTTAAAGGGGGTCGAGGAAATACTAAGGAAAAATTTCCATGTGATGCTCAACTCAAAATCCTACACCTACCAATCCCTTCGAGTGAAGCCATTGGAAATCTCATATAGTTCAGTCATATTCTTCAGTGACAGAGACGAAGTTCTTCTGATCTCTGAGGAATTTGTTCTGACTGAGGAGTTAGGAATTCGCCAGTGCGGATTGCCTACACAGTGAGGAACATGATAGCCCTGAGGAATTTGAACCTCAAATTTCCGACCGTTGCTGTGCTATGCGCCAGCTGTCCCAAAATATCTACCCACCTAACGGTCATATCATTGAAGGGCATTTATGTCTTATCATGCGGGCTGCTCCCTAGGCTATAAATATCCGCCCCCTACAACCACTAGCTGGTTGGCTGCTCCGAGAGAAACTGACACTTGTCATTTGAGAGCGTCCCATCCTCTGAGGACTTTGAGCGAAAATCATCAAGTGAGGAAAAACCCCAAACCCAAACACCTACAAACCCAAAGTGATTGAGCATCACTGAAGAGATAGATCCTGCGTGGATCCAACGCTTGTTACCTTTGAAGACTGTGCTTCTTCCAGACGGTTAGGCGTCAAGGTCTAGAGCATCCAAGAGGAAATTGTGGATCGTCGAGTGACCGAGTTTGTGAAGGTTTGGAAGTCACCTGAAGACTTACCACGAGTGATTGGACGAGGTCTGTGTGACCTTAGTTCAAGGAGAATACGGTGAGGACTGTGTGTCCGGGACTGGGTGTCCTCAGGTTTAAATACCTAGCCGCTCCAACCAGACGTACAACTGAGACAGCAGTTGGAACTGATTTACCAAATCATTGTCTTCACCAAGCCAACTGGTTCTATTTCCTCAACACTTTCATTTCCTCATTCCTGTGTTGTGCAATTGTTCATATCTGTATTTGAAGACTTTCTCAATTTCCTCAGTTCAATTTCCTCAGTCAGTTTGTCTTCATCCTGTGTTATCCTGTGTTTACGCTTTCTGTACTCTGTGCTTCTTTTCATTTCATCATGATGACTATGCTTGTGTTCTGCTATGCATACTTTTGAGTACTTATTCCGCTGCAAGTAGTTCTTCGCTAAGGAATTTCCTCACCCACAAATCCCTCAGTGAAGAATTTATAAAAATCGCCTATTCACCCCCCTCTATTCGATATAACACACTTTCAATTGGTATCAAAGCAAGGTACTCCCTTGTTCTGTGTGATTTTGGTTTAACCACCTGGAGTTTTAGTTATGTCGACCACAGGTATGAAGAAAGTGACATGTCCCATCTTTGACGGTCATGATTATCCCAAGTGGAAGGCCATGATGAAGAAGCGCCTCATGGCGATGAACAGCGAACTGTGGACCGTCACTGAGATTGGTCTTACCGATCTGTGCAAGACGGTGGAAGCTGATGACATTCGCAAGTACACTCTTCTCAACCTCACGGCGAAGGGCGTCATCTGCTCCTGTCTGTCTCAAAATCAGTTCAGGAACGTTATGCATCTCGATCATGCGAAGCTTATCTGGGACCGTCTCTCTGATGTCTATGAAGATCATCGAACCCGTCATGATCCTTGGTTTGAGGACTTCAAGGAATCTCTCAAATCAATGACATTCGAACCAGAATCATCATCATCCTCACCATGCCTTATGGCAAATGGTGAAAAGGTAACTGAATGCTATCTGTCTGAATCTAGTGATGATGAATTAGGACCCAGTTATGTCAAGCTTGTTTCCCTTGCCGCTAAACAACAAAGAGCTTTGGAAAAGGTTCAAAACATGCTTAGTAAGAGCGATAATATGTTGGGTGAAGAAATGGATCAGTCAGAAGCTTTGGCTGAAAGTCTTCAGAGACTTCATACTAAGTATGACACCCTTCAAGATCAACATAAAACTCTCTTATCTAATCATGAGAAGCTTTCTTATGAATTTCTTCAAAGAAAGCAAGATCTTGAGAAGCTAAGAGTGAGTTATGAAGATCTTCAGAAGGAGCACGATTCATTACTTGCTCAACAAATCAGCGCTGCTCAGGAAGAATTTGTTCCTCCATGTTGGAAATGCATTGAACGTGAATCTGCTAATTCTTCACCTGAATGTTCAAATGCTTCTAATGCTACAAATTCTTCAACTATCTCTGCTATCACTAATTCCTCATCTGAGGACATTGCTAGTATCACTGACGATGCATGGCTGAAGGAATTGTACATGACAGGCATGTACAAAAGTCTCAAAGGGCATCATACTCTTTGTGATGTGCTTAAAAAGCAGATCCTCAACAGGAACCCTAGGAAAGAGGGTATTGCCTTTGAGAGGAAACTCAATGCTGATGGTACATATTGGAAGCCTGAGCAGTACCCCAAAACCTCATGGGTTGCTGCAAAGGGACCTCCAGTTGATCCATCTAATTTATCTGGCTTTACATGTGAATCTTCTCATTCTTCTGATGAGCCATTTGACTCCAACTATAAACTGTTCAAAAATCAGAATGGTGAAGTATTTGCTAGATATGTTGGCACTAACTGCAGGAACAGTTCTCCTATGAAGAAAATCTGGGTTCCCAAAAGATGCCTTGAAAGTCTTCAGGTGAATGTCCTCATGACACCACCTGTGAAGAATAGGAACCCCAGATCAAATTCTTCATATGGACCAAATTCTTCATATGGATCCAAGTCCTCATACGGACCAAATTCCTCACATGGATCAAATTCCTCAAGAGGATCAAAGTCCTCATATGAACATCATCATGCTAACAACTCTGTTTCGCAGGGAAGAGCCAAGGGCTATGAATATGAGCATTATTCTTCTAATCATTATGTTCATAAGTCCTCGAAGAATTTCTTTGCTTATTCATATGCTTACCCTAACTCCTCTTATGTGAAACGAAATGGATTGGCTTCTATGCCACCTTTCTCTTATGGATCTCGCAGAGTGATGAACTCTTTGCCACCCCTTCAGATGTGGGTGGTGAAGAAAAAGAACTAATCTCTTCTGCAGGGTCAGGTCTCCAGACGTACTTGAACGTCTGAAGAATTTGCTGGAGACCTGAAGTTTGCCTGAAAGGACGCAGGCTAATCATGAAGAAATGAACTTTCATTTCTCACGTCCTCATACTGCTTTATCTGTTCTATTGCTTGATGAAATTGATCTGATGAATTGATGTCATATTCTTCACTGATGAAGTATATGAAGTTCGTAAGCTGCACTAATTCATCTGCAGGATGATCAACCCAAAGCCACTGAGTGGGTCCTCGATAGTGGAGGTACAAATCACATGACTGGTGACAAGAATCTATTGATTGATGCTCCCTTATCAGCATATCATCTTCGCTGACAAAGGCAAAAGTTAGGTATTGGGTCTAGGTAAGGTTGCGATCACAAAGGATCGACACATGGACAAAGTCATGCTTGTCGAGTCCTTAGGATACAACCTCATGTCTGTCTCAATGCTTTGTGATCTTGATATGGTAGTTGTCTTTGGCAAGTATCATTGTGTTGTGGTTATGGAAGCTGACAATTCCAAAGTCTTCGAAGGCTTTAGGAGAGGAGAATTGTATATTGTTGATTTCTCTACAGGACCGCAACCAGCCATGTGCCTACTTGCAAAAGCTTCAGAAGGATGGCTATGGCATCGACGACTTGGTCATGCAGGCATGAGGAATTTGCACACGCTTGCGAAGAAGAAGCATGTCATTGGCATTGAGAATGTCAAATTCCTCAAGGATCACCTATGTGGAGCTTGTGAAGCTGGAAAGATGACCAAGGCTAAGCATCCAACGAAGACTATCATGACCACTACTCGACCATTCGAATTGCTTCACATGGACCTCTTTGGTCCTAACCATTACTCAGCTGTCACAAATGATGCATCTCTCTATGGGCTTGTTATTGTTGATGATTACTCTCGTTACACATGAGTACACATTGTTACTTACAAACATGAAGTGCAGGAAGTCTTCAAACGATTTTCCTCAAGGGCTTCAACCAACTTTGGTGTGAAGATCAAGCACATCAGAAGTGACAATGGAACTGAGTTCAAGAATTCTGGTCTTGATGACTATCTTGATGAACTTGGTATTACTCATGAGTTATCCGCTCCTTACACTCCTCAGCAAAATGGCGTCGTGGAGCGCAAGAACAGAACTCTTGTTGAGATGGCTCGCACTATGCTTGATGAGTACAAGACGCCTCGTCACTTCTGGATTGAGGCAATTTATACTGCGTGCCACATCATCAACAGGGTATATCTTCACAGATTCTTCAAGAAGACTGCCTATGAACTCCTCACTGACAAGAAACCCAATGTGAGTTATTTCAAAGTCTTTGGTGCAAAATGTTGGATTAGAGATCCTCATCACAATGCTAAATTTGCACCAAAAGCACATGAAGGTTTTATGCTTGGTTACGGAAAGGACTCGCACACCTACAGAGTCTTCAACACCGTTCTTCACAAGGTTGTTGAAACTGTAGATGTGCGGTTTGATGAAACTAATGGCTCACAAAGAGAGCACCTACCCTTTGTGATAGATGAACCAGCACATGAGGAAACTATCAAGTTCAAGGCTACTGAGGATGTCATTCCTACCGAAGAATCTGCTGAAGAATTCATTCCAGAACATGAAGAACGTCGAGCTAATGCACCTGAAGAAATTGCTGAAGAAAATGGTGCTGAAGAAAATGCTGATCAAATTCCTCGACGACAACCTACTCATCCTCGCGTTGCAAAAGAAGTGCAAGTTGAGAAGATCATCGATGACATTGAAGCACCAGGTCCTCTCACACGCTCAAAAGCTTCACATTTATCTAACTTTTGTGGGCACTATGCTTTTGTCTCTATCTTAGAGCCCACTAAGGTAGATGAAGCATTTCTGGAGCCTGAGTGGATTCAGGCCATGCAAGAAGAATTACATCAGTTCGAGCTCAACAACGTTTGGGAACTGGTCAATCGTCCAGATCCTCGCAAACACAATATCATTGGCACAAAGTGGATCTACCGCAACAAGCAAGATGAAAATGGCCTTGTGGTGAGGAATAAGGCACGGCTAGTGGCTCAAGGCTACACACAGGTTGAAGGAATTGATTTCGATGAAACTTCTGCACCTGTTGCTAGACTTGAAGCTATTCGCATATTACTTGCTTATGCTAACCATCATGATATCACTTTATATCAAATGGATGTGAAAAGTGCATTCCTCAATGGTAAGCTTGAGGAAGAAGTATATGTTGCTCAACCCCCAGGTTTTGAAGATCCTAAGCATCCTGACAAAGTCTTCAGACTAAATAAGGCCCTCTATGGCCTCAAGCAGGCCCCTCGGGCGTGGTATGATACTTTGAAGGAATTCCTCATGAAGAAAGGCTTCAAACCCGGTTCACTCGACCCTACTCTTTTCACTAAATCATATGATGATATTGTTTGTATGCCAAATATATGTTGATGACATCATCTTTGGCTGTACTGACCAACGTTATAGTGATGAATTTGCCTATATGATGAGTGAAGAATATCAAATGTCTATGATGGGAGAGTTGAAATTCTTCTTAGGTCTTCAAATTCGTCAACAGCGCAATGGCATATTCATATCTCAGGAGAAATACCTCAAGGATGTACTGAGGAAATTCGGCATGCAAGATTGCAAAGGCGTCAAAATTCCTATGCCCACAAATGGCCATCTGTGCACTGATGAAAATGGTATTGACTTCGATCAAAAGGTATACCGCTCCATGATTGGTTCTTTATAGTACTTATGTGCATCTAGGCCAGATATTATGCTTAGTGTTTGCATGTATGCCCGATTTCAAGCTACACCGAAGGAATCACACCATAAGGCTGTGAAGCATATTCTTCGATATCTAGCTCACACACCAACACTAGGATTATGGTACCCCAAGGGCTTGGCTTTTGATCTCGTTGGATATTCTGACTCTGACTATGCTGGTGATCGTGCGGATCGCAAGTCAACATCTGGTACATGTCATTTCCTCGGACGATCTTTGGTCTGTTGGTCCTCGAAGAAACAGAACTGCGTATCACTGTCTACTGCTGAAGCTGAGTACATTGCTGCTGGTTCTTGCTGTGCTCAATTGCTGTGGATGAAGCAAACTCTCAAGGACTGCGGCGTCAACGTGAAGAATGTGCCTCTCTTCTATGACAATGAGAGTGCCATCAAGATTGCTCACAACCCAGTTCAACACTCGAAGACAAAGCACATTCAGATTCGTCATCATTTTCTTCGCGATCATGTGTTGAAGGGCGACATTTCTATTAAGCATGTGAAGACTGAAGAACAACTAGCTGATATCTTCACAAAGCCCTTGGATGAGAAGAGATTTAGCAAGTTGCGGTGTGAGCTAAATATCTTAGAATCTTTGAATGTTCTTTGAAAAGGACACTCATCCTAACACTTATGCAAAATTGATGACTTAGATGTGCAACACATGAAGAAACATTTTTCTTCAATCAATGAAGAATAACACTCTAAGTGTGAAGAAATTAATGAAGAATTTGATTCTCAGAACCCTACGACAATTGTACGCGGTGTCTGAAATCATCATTCTTATACGGTGGGTCACGCCACCACAAAAGTTGAAAAATCTTCAATTTGAGTTTTTCCTCAGTTTTGAAATTCCTCTGTTGTTCATATTCTTCAACTTTGCAAAATCTTCACTGTTTCCGTCGTTTCTCTTCATTGGCTATATATATATATATGAGTTTATGTCCTCTACAACATTCACTCATGGCTAATTCTTCAAGTTGGTTTTTCTGCTAAGTGAATGTGATCGGACCCTTCCCCCTCTATGCTATACTCAACCCAATCTATTCACAAATTCTTCATGTGCGTTCTATTTGAAACTCGTTCAAAATCTTCACAGTGTCCTTGTCAGCTGAAGAATTTGTGAACGGAACTTTTAACTTATCTTATCCAAATTTTCGGCTTTGCCGCTCAAACCGTTCCGCTTCCCACGATATACTTATCTATTCACCCACGATCTAACACGATCTCCACCTCTCAGTACATGGGTGACACATGTCATGCGAATGAGAAGGGTCAGGGGCACGTTCGTCCAATTTCTTCGGGCGAACCGTTTTTCACCATGGCTATAAATACCCCCTCTCCCCTTCCTCACTTCTTTTACTCCGCTCGACCTCTCTCCAAGCTCGAGCTTCTCAAACCCTAGCGCCGCCGCTACATCATCATCGCCGGTGAGGAAGAGCTTCACTGCCTCGACCTCGTCGCCG
>NC_057802.1:412594860-412595922 GCF_018294505.1 Triticum aestivum | reverse complement strand
CTTCAGAGAGTTCAATTTTTCAAATTCCTCAACTAAAGAAAATGGCTAATGAAAAGAGGCCACAGAAAGGAGGAAAGAAGCCTGAGGTCAATACTGCCTTTGAAATCCCTGAGGACATTTATGCTGGGTACTGCACACCCCCTGAAGAAGATAAAAATCAGCGCAAGGTGCGCATTCAGATGATAGAAAGGAGACGAGCAAAAGAGTGGAGGGAGTACAAGTATGTGACTCCAAAATACATGAAGAAATTCGCTGTTACTCCTCCATGCTCAAGACCTCCATTGGCATCTGGCCAAGAGGCAGATCCCACTAGCATCAAGCGCGGTGAGGATTTTCCTGAAGAATGGGCCAAGCGCCAGGCCAAGTTGGCCAAACAGGCAAAAGATGCAGTGAAGAAATTCAACGAAGATTCCACTGCTGCTGCTGCTGAGGCCTCTGTCAGGCCGAAGAAATCCATGGCAAAGAAGCCTACACACAAGCCAAGTGCCTCTTCTTCAATGCCCTCACGGCTAATTTCCTCAGCTCAGCCCTCACGGCCAATTCCTCAAGCCGCTCCTACTCCTCCAAAGTCCTCAGCTGCTCCGACAAAATCCTCAGCACCTGTGCATCTTGCCACGTGCCAAAGGACTATAGACATCTCTATTGCCTCAGGAGCTTCAGCTAGTTCCTCAGCTGCACCAAACTCTTCAACAGGACCCTCTCTGCTGAAGACAAAGACAACTGCTGGACGAGGCTCTCGCCCAAGTCCTCAGAAGAAGCAGGTCACCTTCCAAGTACCGTCTGATGAAGACGAAGCTGATGATGAAGAACTTGCTGAAATCATCAGAGACAGGCAAGTCAGGGCCGCTAGAGCCAAGGGCATAGAAGTGCCACTGCTTTTGGATCCAAAGCTGATCCTCGACTATATTGATCTCTGGCACAAGGACCCAAACACTCCTATGCCTGATTTCAAGTTGACACCTGGCCAAAGTCACATGCTGACCCATTTCATCAGTGAAGAAAAATGGAAATATGAGAAGGCCAGGCAACTCAAGAAAGACAGTACAGGAAGGAGAAGTTTCT
>NC_057802.1:412593891-412594606 GCF_018294505.1 Triticum aestivum | reverse complement strand
AAGAACAACGTTGTCTCTATGACAACTAATGAACTTGTAAAGCTCTAGTCTGAAATCAAAGTCCTCAGCGATGATTTCAACGCTTACTATGCTGATTGGAAAGGAGCCAAGGTCAGGTTCGTCAATCTGACGAAGTCACTCACTTCAAGTGCCGCTGCCCCTGTGCATATTGAAGTCACTCCGGCTGAAGCATCTGCTCAGCAAACTGAAGAACATGCCAGCACCGCTGATGGCAATCAGGCTGCTGAAGATAATGTGAGTTCCAAGGTTGATGACTGCATTCCAGCCACTGAAGAAATTGCCATGGCACCCACTAGTGGTGCGCCTGAAGAAAATGAAGAGGTCAGGGCAACTGCATCAGTTGTGCCTGAAGAAACTGCACCAAATTCCTCTGCTCCACCTGCGCCTACTCCAACTCCAATCCTTCCATCTGCATCAGATGTGAAGAAGACCAAGGCTGCAGAGCGTGCAGCAGTGAAGAAAAGGAAAGCATCAGCTTCTTCAGATTCTTCTGCTCCGAAGAAAATGAAGCCTATGACCAGCTCTTTTGCAAACCCGATTGATGCTGTTCCAATCTCAACCATGCCATCAAAGGACCTTGTTCCTTTTGTTGAAGAATATGTGATCCCTAGCGGATCTGATGAAGAAACTCCTTCTGCTGCTACGTCAGAGCAGATGGATGAAGAAATTGAAGTGGATGAAATCCCTTCAACCC
>NC_057802.1:412592848-412593881 GCF_018294505.1 Triticum aestivum | reverse complement strand
GAAGATGTGGACATTGGCTGTACCACACCTGTGATGAATGATGACTTTTGGGAAAGTCAGCACCCCAATTCTCCACTCTTCACTCCACTGCAGCAAATTCCTCAGTCCCCAGTCACTACAGTTCAAATGGGATCTGATGAAGCTCATGAAGACATTCCAGCCGCTAGTGCTGAAGAAACTGAAAATGAAGAATTCAAGAACCAGGCTACCACTGAAGAGGAACCAGAAATTCCTCAGCCTGAAGAACCTGAGATTGCGATTCCTGAGGTTGTGATGCAACTCACTGACACTCCTCTGCCCAAACCAAAGGATCCATTCTCCAGGAAGCAAAAATTCAAGACTGATGCCTTCTTTGGCGAGCATGTATTCTTCACTGATTACAACCCTTATGACTCTACTCGCATAAGGAAGAGGCGTTTCTGGACTGCCAGCCAGGCAAATTTCTATTCCTTAGTGCTGTTCGACAAAGATAAAGTCTTCGATCATGAGCACATTCCTCACGTGGACATGGAATCTCTGCCGTGCTTCGTGCCAGTCCTTAGTGTTCTTCACGATGCTGGACTGTTAAATTTCTGCACTGACATCTGTGATTGGAATGAAGAACTTATTCTTCAATTCTATGCAATGCTGCACATCACCGGAAATTCTGAAGATGTGAATTCATGGGTGCTGGACTGGATGTCTGAAAATACTCACTACAAGGCACCAGCTACTGAATTGCTTCGTGCCTTACCTCTCAGTCCGCCCCTTGAAGGTGCTTGTTGCGTCTACAATGAACCTGAGCTAACCGATCACTACATGCAAGTGCTAATGAAGCCTTTGAAGCCAGGTCAGACCTCAAGAACAAAATTCCTTGTGAAGGAATTGCTGTATGTGCCTCGGACTGTCTATCGCATTCTGACGAAGACATTGAGTCCAATCAAGGGCCACGACTCAAATGAAGAAGAAGTCGTTGGCATCATGAAGAATTTGCTTTTCAATATCATTCATGGCATTCCCATCAACTTCCATGATTTCTTCATGAGGACTCTGG
>NC_057802.1:412571131-412592418 GCF_018294505.1 Triticum aestivum | reverse complement strand
TAATGTCGCCATGTCACCATTTGAGTTGAAGCCTTATGCACCTTGGATTATGAGATTCATCAGGACAAGGTCTTCACTCAACTATAAAGCTGATACACTGAACCATTGCAGCTACTTGCCCCCAATTGAAGTCCTCAAACGGACATTTTCCTCAGCTGATGAAAAGGGCAAGGCTACTGCTGTAATTGATGAAGGCATTCGTCCATTGGATGGACAATTTCGCAAGGCTGCATCCTACTCCACCAATGATGACTCTGCCACCCATGACTCTGCCGCCAACGCACCCAAGCAAAATCCTCAAGGCACAGCACCCAGGGTGATGACTGACCGTGAGCTTCTCCTCAGTCTTCACCAGAAGGTTGATCACAATCATAAATGGGTCAAGCGTCAGTTTGGTTCAATTCTTCACAACATGACTGCTACCCACAATGTAGTGAAGAAAAACCACTACTACCTTCATGAAATCCTCAACCGCACCTGGGCTGTTCTGTCTCAAGTCTATAGTGAAGAAGATCTGAAGACAATGGGTCTCAAGGACGATCTTGACTGGGCTGCACCTCCTCCGAAGAAGTACAAGAAGGTCAAGGTTCCTTCCTTGGTAGCTAGCTCCTATTCTTCATCACGTGACACTGATGAACATGAAGATTTGGACGACACTGCGGCAGGCCCTACTCCAACAACCGACCCCAACAACGCTGACGCTCCTTCATCACCTTGATATTCTTCAGGGGTGTTAGTCCTCATTTTCGACCCTTTTGGTCATTTGATGACAAAGCAGGAGAAATTTGAGTTAGTCTTC
The DNA here is from genome assembly GCF_018294505.1 of Triticum aestivum. Classification (NCBI taxonomy): domain Eukaryota; kingdom Viridiplantae; phylum Streptophyta; class Magnoliopsida; order Poales; family Poaceae; genus Triticum; species Triticum aestivum. The sequence continues at coordinate 412,591,619 of NC_057802.1, read as the reverse complement.
AAGCGGGTCTATCTTATATGGGCGTTTTTTTCCTAAGTTACAACTCGTTCTTCTGATGACTTTGCTGGATCGAGTTGTAAACTTAAACTCTATGGTGACCTGATACTTTTGCTGTTTCTTCTGCATGCTTATTCCTCGTTAATGTTATTGCACGCATGCTGAATTACATCAGTCACCATATTTCATCATGCATTTCAAATTCTTCATATATTATGTCAAATGCGTGTATGAATTACAAGATATAGGTGGAGATCTCCATGATTCAACTCTTCAAGTGTGCATTGCTTCAAAAGCAAATTCCTCACTATGCACATCTTCAGGGGGAGTTCTTCTATATCTTGCAATAAAATTCCTCAATATCAGTATTTACACTTCATATGTTTATCCCCGTTGAAAACTTAACCTATATTGTCATCAATCACCAAAAAGGGGGAGATTGTAAGTGCATCTAGTGCCCCTTAGTGATTTTGGTGTATTGAAGACTTATAGATTAAGGGACTAATGCGTTTGTGAGTGTACGCAGATCTATAAGTCTATGAGGAGTTTGATAATTATAGTGAAAGTCGACCCCTAAAAATGAAGTTCTTCGACTAAAGAATTTGGATTTCTGAAGACTTCTTGAAGACTTTGAAAGTGAAGAAATTGGTGTGACCTTGAAGACTTGGTATTCATTTGAGGAATATGAAGCGTGAAGACTTTTGTTTTCGTAGTTTCATTTTCTCTTTCTTGAGTCATAGGACACACCGTACTGTTAAAGGGGGTCGAGGAAATACTAAGGAAAAATTTCCATGTGATGCTCAACTCAAAATCCTACACCTACCAATCCCTTCGAGTGAAGCCATTGGAAATCTCATACAGTTCAGTCATATTCTTCAGTGACAGAGACGAAGTTCTTCTGGTCTCTAAGGAATTTGTTCTGACTGAGGAGTTAGGAATTCGCCAGTGCGGATTGCCTACACAGTGAGGAACATGATAGCCCTGAGGAATTTGAACCTCAAATTTTCGACCGTTGCTGTGCTATGCGCCAGCTGTCCCAAAATATCTACCCACCTAACGGTCATATCATTGAAGGGCATTTATGTCTTATCATGCGGGCTGCTCCCTAGGCTATAAATATCCACCCCCTACAACCACTAGCTGGTTGGCTGCTCTGAGAGAAACTGACACTTGTCATTTGAGAGCGTCCCATCCTCCGAGGACTTTGAGCAAAAATCATCAAGTGAGGAAAAACCCCAAACCCAAACACCTACAAACCCAAAGTGATTGAGCATCACTGAAGAGATTGATCCTGCGTGGATCCGACGCTTGTTACCTTTGAAGACTGTGCTTCTTCCAGACGGTTAGGCGTCAAGGTCTAGAGCATCCAAGAGGAAATTGTGGATCGCCGAGTGACCGAGTTTGTGAAGGTTTGGAAGTCACCTGAAGACTTACCACGAGTGATTGGATGAGGTCTGTGTAACCTTAGTTCAAGGAGAATACGGTGAGGACTGTGTGTCCGGGACTAGGTGTCCTCAGGTTTAAATACCTAGCCGCTCCAACCAGACGTACAACTGAGACAGCAGTTGGAACTGGTTTACCAAATCATTGTGTTCACCTAGCCAACTGGTTCTATTTCCTCAACTCTTTCATTTCCTCATTCCTGTGTTGTGCAATTGTTCATATCTGTATTTGAAGACTTTGACTGAAGGCATTCTCAATTTCCTCAGTCTGTTTGTCTTCATCCTGTGTTATCCTGTGTTTACGCTTTCTATACTCTGTGCTTGTTTTCATTTCATCAGGATGACTATGCTTGTGTTCTGCTATGCATACTTTTGAGTACTTATTCCGCTGCAAGTAGTTCTTCTCTAAGGAATTTCCTCACCCACAAATTCCTCAGTGAAGAATTTATAAAAATCGCCTATTCACCCCCCCTCTAGTCGATATAACGCACTTTCATGCTGCACCTTTGTTACACTTGTTAGTTGCTACTCGTTACAAATTACTTTGCCACCAGACTATCTGTTACCGATAATTTCAGTGCCTGCAAAAAATACCTTGCTAAAAACCGCTTGTCATTTCCTTCTACTCCTCGTTGGGTTCGACACTCTTACTTATCGAAAGGACTACGATTGATCCACAATACTTGTGGGTCATCAAGACTCTTTTCTAGCGTCGTTTCCGGGGAGTGAAGCGCCTTTGGCGAGTGGAATTTGGTAAGGAAACATTTATATTACGTGCTGAAATTTATTGTCACTTGTCACTATGGAAAATAATCCTTTGAGGGGCTTGTTCTGGGTATCTTCACCTCGATCGGAAGCACAAAGAGTAGTCCCTCAACCTACTGCACCTACTGAAAATATTTATTATGAAATTCCTTTGGGTATGATAGAGAAACTGCTAGCTAATCCTTATGTAGGAGATGGAACATTACATTGTGATAAACACCTAATCTATGTGGATGAAGTTTGTGGATTATTTAAGCTTGCAGGTTTACCCGGAGATGAAGGTAATAAGAATGTTTTCCCTTTATCTTTGAAGGGAAAGGCATTGACATGGTATAGGCTATGTGATGATATTGGAGCTTGGGATTGGAACCGATTGAAATTGGAATTTCATCAGAAGTTTTATCCTATGCATCTGGTTCATCGTGATCAGAATTATATATATAATTTTTGGCCTCATGAAGGAGAAAATATTGCTCAAGCTTGGGGGAGGCTTAAGTCAATGTTATATTCATGCCCCAATCATGAGCTCTCAAGAGAAGTTATTATTCAGAACTTTTATGCTCGGCTTTCTTGTAATGATCAATCCATGCTCCATACTTCTTGTACTGGTTCTTTTAAGAAGAAGACTATTGAATTCAGATGAGATTTTTTGGAAAGAATTAAACACAAATCTGAAGATTGGGAGCTCGACGAAGGTAAGGAGTCAGGTATAAAGCTTGAGTTTGATTGTGTTAAAACTTTTATGGATACCGATGCTTTTTGTAATTTTAGCACTAAATATGGACTTGACTCTGAGATAGTAGCTTCTTTCTGTGAATCATTTGCTACTCATGTTGATCTCCCTAAGGAGAAGTGGTTTAAATATCATCCTCCCATTGAAGTAAAAATAGTAGAACCCATTGAAGCTAGAGAAGAAACGGTTACTTATAATGTTGATCCAGTTATTTCTACTGATTATATTGAGAAACCCCCTTTTCATGTTAGGATAAAAGAACATGCTAAAGCTTCAGCTGTGGTTCGCAAAAGTTATACAAGAACACCTACACCCTCTGAACAAATTAAATTTGAACCTAATGTTGCTATGGTTAAAGATCTCTTGGTTGAAAATATTGATGGGCATGTTATTTATTTCTGTGATGAAGCCACTAGAATTGCTAAACCCGATGAAAAAGATAAAAATAGACCTGTTGTTGGCATGCCTGTTGTCTCTGTTAAAATAGGAGATCATTGTTATCATGGCTTATGTGATGTGGGTGCGAGTGTGAGTGCTATCCCGTTTACTTTATATCAAGAAATTATAAATGATATTGCACCTGCTGAGATAGAAGACATTGATGTTACTATTAAGCTTGCTAATAGATATGCTATCACACCACTTGGGATTGTTAGAGATGTTGAAGTCTTGTGTGGGAAAATAAAATACCCTACTGATTTTCTAGTTCTTGGTTCCCCACAAGATGATTTTTGTCCCATTATATTTGGTAGACCTTTCCTGAACACCGTTAATGCTAAGATAGATTGCACTAAAGAAACTGTTAGTGTAAATTTTGGTGATGTGTCTCATGAATTTAATTTCTCCAAATTTCGTAGACAATCTCGAGATAAAGAATTACCTAGTAAGTATGAAATTATTGGTCTTGCTTCTATTGCCGTGCCTCCTACTGATCCATTAGAACAATATTTGCTAGACCATGAAAATGACATGCATATGAATGAAAGAAACGAAATAGATGAGATATTCTTTAAACAAATGCCTATTTTGAAACACAATTTGCCTATTGAGACTCTTGGAGATCCTCTTCCACCCAAGAGTGGTCCTGTATTTGAGCATAAACAATTACCTGACACTTTGAAATATGCTTATCTTGATGAAAAGAAAATATATCATGTTATTATTAGTGCCAACCTTCCAGAGCATGAAGAAAAGATATTATTGAAAACTCTGAAGAAGCACCGTGCCGCTATTGGATATACTCTTGATGATTTTAAGGGCATTAGTTCCACTCTATGTCAGCACAAGATTAATATGGGGCCTGATGCTAAGCCAGTCGTTGATCACCAATTAAATCCCAAGATGAAGGAAGTGGTAAGAAATGAAATATTAAAGCTTCTGGAAGCAAGTATAATCTATCCTATAGCTGATAGATGTGTAAGTCATGTTCATTGTGTCCCTAAGAAGGGAGGTATTATTGTTGTCCCTAATGATAAAAACGGACTTATCCTACAAAGAATTGTAACTGGTTATAGGATGGTAATTGATTTTAGAAAACTAAACAAAGCTAATAGGAAAGATCATTGTCCTCTACCATTCATTGATCAAATGCTAGAAAGACTATCAAAAAATACACACTTCTGCTTTCTAGATGGACACTCTAGCTTTTCCCAATTACCTGTGTCAAAAGAGGACCCAAAAAAGACCACTTTTACTTGCCCTTTCGGTACCTTTGCTTATAGACATATGCCTTTTTTGTTTATGTAATGCACCTGCTACCTTTTTGCTTATAGACGTATGGCTATATTCTCTGACTTCTGTGAAAAGATTGTTGAGGTTTTCATGGATGATTTCTCCGTTTATGGATCTTCTTTTGATGATTGCTTAAGCAACCTTGAACGAGTTTTGCAGAGATGTGAAGAAACTAATCTTGTCTTGAATTGGGAGAAGTGCCACTTTATGGTTAATGAAGGTATTGTCTTGGGGCATAAAATCTCCGAAAAAGGTATTGAAGTTGATAAAGCTAAAGTGGATGCAATTGAGAAAATGCCATGTCCTAAAGAAATCAAAGGTATAAGAAGTTTTCTTGGTCATGTTGGTTTATATAGGAGATTTATTAAAGACTTCTCCAAAATTTCTAGGCCTCTTACTAATCTCTTGCAAAAAGATGTTCCATTCTTTTTGATGATGATTGTGTAGAAGCATTTGAAATACTTAAGAAAGCCTTAATCTCCACACCTATTGTTCAACCACCTGACTGGAACCTACCCTTTGAAATTATGTGTGATGCTAGTGATTATGTTGTTGGTGCTTTTCTAGGACAAAGAGTTGATAAGAAATTGAATGTCATCCATTATGCTAGTAAAACCTTAGACAGTGCTCAACGAAATTATGCTACCACTGGAAAAAAAATCTAGCAGTTGTGTTTGCTTTTGATAAATTCAGATCTTACATTGTTGATTCCAAAGTGATTGTTCACACCAATCATGCTGCTATTAAATACCTTATGGAAAAGAAAGATGCTAAACCTAGACTCGTTAGGTGGGTTTTTTGGCTACAAGAATTTGATCTACATATCACTGATAGGAAAGGAGCTGAGAACCCAGTAGATGATAACTTGTCTAGGTTAGAAAATATTCTTGATGACCCACTACCTATTGATGATAGCTTCCCTGATGAACAACTAACTGTCATAAATGCTTCTCATGGTACTCCTTGGTATGTAGACTATGCAAATTATATTGTTGCTAAATTTATACCACCTAGTTTCACATACCAACAGAAGAAAAAGTTTTTCTTTGATTTAAGACATTACTTTTGGGATGACCCACACCTATATAAAGGAGTAGATGGTATTATTAGATGTTGTGTACCTGAGCATGAACAGGAACAAATCCTACGGAAGTGTCACTCCGAGGCTTACGGAGGACGCCATGCGGGAGACAGAACTGCACACAAGGTATTACAATCCAATTTTTATTGGCCTACTCTTTTCAAAGATGCATGTAAGTTTGTTCTATCTTGCGATGAATGTCAAAGAATTGGTAACATTAGTAGACGTCAGGGAATGCCTATGAATTATTCACTTGTTATTGAAACATTTGATGTTTGGGGATTTGATTATATGGGACCTTTTCCTTCCTCTAATGGATATAATCATATTTTAGTTGATGTTGATTACATTACTAAGTGAGTAGAAGCTATTCCAACTAGTAGTGCTGATCACAACACTTCTATTAAAATGGTTAAAGAAGTTATTTTCCCGAGATTTGGAGTCCCTAGATATTTAATGACAGACGGTGCACTACTAGGGAAAACCTTATACACAGAACATTAGCAGTAGCGCGGGCTAAAAACGCACGCTGGTGCTAATTAGCAGCAGCGCGTTGTTGTAAACGGCGCTACAGATACAGTTATAGCAGTAGCGCGCCCGAGTACAAAAGCGCTACTACTAAAATTCCCACGGCTTAGCCGATAGGCTGCACATAGTAGTAGCGATCTTAGCCTAACCGCGCTACAGCTATTTGCTTTGTAGCAGCGCGTTTATGCTGAGATGCGCTACTGCTAAAGTAAATAAAATTAAATGGAAAGAAAATAGAAAAGTAAATGAAAATGAAAGAAATACAAAAAGGTGAAAGGAAAAAAAAGTAAAATGTAAACAAAAATAAATGAAAAAGTGGCAAAAAGAGAATGGTATAGCAGTAGCGCGTATCCGGGAACGCGCTGTAGCTATGTTAGCAATAGTGTCGTGGTGGGTGCACGGCAGATGCCAAGGGATGGCTAAAGAGAGGAGGAGGCTCGAGGGCGCTGGTGGACTCCAGAGGTGAGGTTGGCATGAGCGGGCGCGGGACCCCGGACATACCCAGGTTCGGGGCTCTCCGGAGAGATAATACCCCTAGTCCTGCCGAGTGTAGTTGGATGATCGATAGTACAATGTTGCTCCTGGAGCTGTATGGAGGAGGAAGGAAGCTGGCCAAGGCTTGGGCTGCTCCTTCTCTCCGGTGTTGCTGTTTTGTGGCTAGTCCTATGCTTACTTGCTTTTCTCTCGTATGTGTTTTCTGCTTTCCCTCTCGCTCGCCCCCCGAATGATCGTGGGCTCCCGGGGGGTTTTATAGTCCAACCCCCCGGGGGTACAATGGTAATGTTACAAGTCGGTGGGTCCGTATTGTCGGTGTTCGGGGACCCGGGCTGGGTCCCAGTGAGGGCTTGTGGTTCGCCGGGTTCCCCTAGGTGCGGGCCCCGCAAGCCTAGGGGGACTGTGCGCCGTCTTGTCGATCGTCAGGGCGTGGCCGAGTCGAGTCGTACAGTGCTCTCCGTCAGGTTGCCGCTTGCTGTCGTCAGCGGTGAGGGCGGGGGCACTGTAGCCACGCCGGCCCTGGTCAGCGGGTAGGTGAGGGGCACTGTTGCCACGTTCCTGCTGACCAGAGGCATGGGCGGGGCACTGTTGCCTCGGTCATCGTTGATTGAAGTCTCGTCCCCATCATACGGCCTGGATGGGACGGGAGTTGACCCGCGGCTGGATTGCGTAGCACGCCATGGGTGGCGCTGGCTTGTTGAGGAGGCTTTGGCCGTGCCGGGTTCGGCTGTCTTGCGCTAGTTGTTGAGGCCGAGTCGACGTGTCTTACCGGGTCGGCTAGTCTGGCCGGCTTGCGGGGCTTGGCCTGGTCGAGCGACCCGGCCAAGCGCGTGCCGGTATTGAGGGGCGGTGCCAGCCCCGTTGTTTTTTGAAGAGGATCCGGGTTTCGTTGCCTGGCCGGGGTCCATCCCCCCGACAGTAGTCCCCGAAGCTGTGAAGGTCCGCCGTCTTCGGATGAGTGGGCCTTCGCAGTTTCCCCCTTAAGCAAGGTGGATTCTGCGAGCGCTGGGTCCGGCAACACCCACTGTGTGCCGGTTTTCTCGGAAACCGGATCGTGGCATCCCTGCCGTGGCGAGGACCGAGAAGTCCGCCGAATCTTGGGGCAATCCCACGGGCTTTGCGCAGGCGCCACGTGGTGCCCGGAAGTCGGAGGGGCCTGATAGGCCACGCGCGTGACGGGACCGGGCGACGGGCTGGGGCCCACCGCCACGCGCCCTCGGTCCAAGCGCGCGGATTTATTGCGGCGTCCGGGGGCCGGTTGCTCTTCCCCGGGCAGTTACTGCGCATGTACGTGCGCACTTATTGCGGGGTAGTGGAACGGGCGCGTGCAGACGATCCCACTTCCCCACTTCCCCATGTTCAAACCGAGGGTTATAAATCGGGGGGCAGGGGGGCGGCGGACATTATTCTCGCTCGCACTCTCCTGTCCCTTTGCTCTCGCTCCGCTCTTTGCAACTGACGCACTGCAGCGCCCGCTGCTCCGAGCAGAACTCCTTCACCGTCCATCTTCCTTCTTCTTCCTTTGATCATGTCGCTGCCATCGGGCTACTGGATGGGTTCGAATGTCACCTCCGGGGACATCACCCAACTCCGGGCGACGCGGCGCCTGCCGCGGGAGACAGACGTCGGCGTCCGCCTGCCGCGCGGCGAGCAGAGGCCTCGGCCCGAGGGGCAGGAGCACGCGGTCTTCCTCTCGCACTTCGAGCGCGGGTTCGGGCTACCGGCGCACACCTTCTTCCGCGCGTTCCTGGAGTTCTTTGGGCTCCAGCCGCATCATCTTGGCGCCGGCGCCATCGTCCAGCTCTCCGGCTTCGTCACCCTCTGCGAGGGGTACCTGGGGGTCGAGCCTACGATCGACCTCTGGGCGCGCTTCTTCTCCTTGAAGCAGCAGGGCCCGTCGGCCGGGGAGTTCGCCGATTGTGGCGCCGCCGTCATCTCGAAGCGGTCGGGGGCGGATTTCCCCAAGATCCCGCTGGAGGATTCTGCCAAGAAGTGGCAGAACTCCTTCTTCTACGTCCGCAACCTTGGTGCGGATCGCATCAACCTTCCGGCCTTCGCCATCGCACCGCCGCGGGCGAAGACGAACTGGGGCTACTCGCCCAGGCGCCCGTCGCAGGAGATCGTCAATCTCTGCGAGCGGGTGACGGTGATGAGGACGTAGGAGGGGCTCACCGGCACCGACTCCTCGCCGCGTTCATCATGCGCCAGGTCCTTCCGCTTCAGGGGCGCTCCTGCCTCATCGGCGAAATGGTCGGCCTTCAAGACCCCAACCGCATGGGGTCGACGCGGCTGTCCGCGGAGCAGATCGCGCGCGGCGTGAATGACATCTCCAAGGCCAACCTTGGGGAGGACTGGCGGTTCGGCAAGGCACCGTACAGCCAATCGAACCCGGCGCCGCAGGTGAGTGTCTGGTCTTCTTACTTTGCTGCCGCGCACCTTCTCATCTGTCCTGACGCGACGCGGGGGGTACTTTTGAACGTGATTCGACATCCTTACGCCCGGGCCCCGTCACAGGTGGCGCCGGTGGCGCCAGAGGAGCCCGCGGCTCATGGCGGGGAGGAGGAGGCCGAGTCCGACACCGGCGCTGGGCGTCGCACGGGTAAGTCTCGTGTTTTTTTCATGTGTCTTGAATTGCTGACAGTGGCACGGAACGGTCGGTGCTGACGCCAGTTGTCGGTGTAGTGGCATTGGGCGGGGGAGGCGGCGACGCTGGCAGAGCCGGGTCCTCGCACGGGGCGGCGCCGAGGAGCCCGCATGGGGAAGACAGCGTCGCGCCGCGACCCCGGGCCCCGAAGCGCACGGCGGACCCGGCCGGGAGGCCGGCCAAGAGGAAGCGCGGCGGCGGGCACGGGAGGCCAACCCCGGTCCCGGTCTTGGCGGGGTAAGCTTCATCTCTCGTTTGCGCTCAGATTTTTTTCTTGAGCTAGTCTTGTTTCTTTTCTGCTCATTCTGTCTTCTTCTCTAGGTCGCCAATCGCGCTGGCGAGGGCGGCGGCAGAAGCCGCGACCGCCGAATGGGCCGCGTTCCGCAGGAGCCGGTCCAACCTCGCCGACCAGGCCGAGGTGGAGGGACGGGCCGACTCGGACCTCGGCCTGGATCCGAACGATGCCGAAGCCTTGGCCTGGCAGGACAGGAACCGGGCCGAGGCAGAGCTGGAGGCAGCGTCGGTCCGTGCTTGGACCGACGCGGCGGCGGCATGGGCGCGAGCCGGCGCGGAGCCGGCCTGGCGCGAGATGCCGGAGGGCACGATGGTGGCGGCGACGGTCTTTGAGCCGTCGTCGGTGAGGGAGCGCGGCCGTGGAGGCCGGGCTGAGGTGGTGATCCCCGACCGGGAGGTCGTGGAGGTGGCGGATGACACCCCGCCGCGGGCCGACGTGGTCGAGCGAGCGGGGACTGATGGTGGTGGAGGCGGCGTCGTTTTGGAAGAGACGCTACGGGCGGCGGTGTCGGAGGCGCCGCCGGTTTTGGAGGAGGCACCGCGGGCGGCGGTGCCGGAGGCCACCCCGGCAGCTGGGCCGGAGACGGCGACGCAGGGCGTCCCGGCGTCCGGGTGAGAGACGGCGACGCAGGGCGTCCCGGCGTTCGGGTCATCGTCAGCGCTGGGAGGGGTGTCGGAGGAGGTGCTGGCCGCGTCGCGAGCGGCCTGCGGGGAGTACGCCTTGGTGCCCCGGCAGGGAGGGCGCCGAGCTGCCGTGTCGCAGCCGGCGCGGAGCGGGGGCGCCGTTGTCTTCGGGCCTCAGACCCAGGAGGAGGCGGCGCTGGACGCCGTCAGTCGCCGCCTGCGAGGCCGGACGGAATGGCTCGAGGCCTTCGCCCAGGCCGAGGTGGAGCGGACGCGCGACCTGGAGCGCGCCGTTCTGGTAAGTCTTCTTGTAGTTTCTTCTTTGTGGGGGCGCGCCAGCGCACCCACTGGGTGTAGCCCCCGAGGTTCGGCCAACTACGTAGTAGTTGGGTCGAATCTTTAGAGTGTTGGCCTTGTTCTGATTTCTGCTTTCTTCAGCATCTCGACGCCTTCCGGGTCGCCGCCTACAATCGTCTCCTGGGCAAGCACCGGGAGCTCATGGAGCAGCTTGCCGCCAAGGAGGAGGAGCTCCGCATCGCCGCAGGTATTCTTGTGCTCTTTCCTGGTGGGGGCGTGCTAGCGCACCCACTGGGTGTAGCCCCCGAGATTCGGGCCAACTGTGTAACAGTTGGGCCAAATCTTAAGTCTTGCTTTTTTCTTCTGCTGAGTCCTTCTTTTTCGCAGCCGGGGTGCTATCCTGGCGGACTCGTCTGCTCCAGGCCGGTCATCACTACGACCGGCTCGTTGCCAACACCGGCCGTCTTGGCGTCAAGGCGGCGCAGGCGAGGGCGGAGGCGGCCGCAGCTCGGCGGTCTCTCGACGAGGCCAACCGGCTGCATGAGCAGCTGGCGGGTCACAAGAGCCACCTCGAGGCCGAGGTGGAGCTCCTTAAGGCGGAAGCCACCAAGGTGGCAGAGGCGCAACAGGCCTTGGTGGAGGCGGACCAGCAGCGCGGCCAACTGGCCGACGACAAGGGCCGGCTCCAGGCCGAGGTGGATCGCCTGCGGGGGCAGGTCACCATGGCTGAGGGGGCCCGTCAGGACGAGGCCCATCGCCGCGAGGTGGCCGAAGAAAAGGACGCCGAGCTGAAGGCAGCCCTTGCCAAGGCGGCCGATCTGGAGAAGGCGCTCGAGGAGCGCGACCGCGCCGTCGAGCGGGAGCGGCGTGGTACGTTGCTTGAGGCGCGGCACCTGGAAGAGTCCTTCTCCAGTAAGTGCTTTTTCTTATCGTTTGCCGAGTCGGGATCCGGCCTTTCTTCCTTGTTGTTCTTCTTCTAACTCGCTTCTTCCTTTGCGGCAGGGGCCTTCCCAGAGACGCAGCGGCTGGCGGAGGAAGCTGTCCGCTATCAGCGCGACCCGACCGGCGTCGTTGGGTCCGGGACGGATCCGCGGGTGGCCTGGAGCTTCCCGGAGATCATCGCCACCGCTGAGGCCCGCCTGCAGGTCCTGGGAACACAGTTGGGGTGGCTGTCCCAGGCCGGCACCGCAATGACGACGGCCCTATGGCCGGACTCCGTCCAACCGAGCAGCTTCTCGCGCCTGGCGCGTTGGTTGGAGATGGGGCCGGACCGGTTTGGCGAGTGGCGCGTCTCCGCTGCTCGTGCCGGTGCTGAGATGGCGCTCCGGTTCGCACTGTCCTAGCATCCGGACCTGCAGCTGGACGCGTTGATGGGCCAGCGGGCCGGTTCGGAGTAGCTCTTGCAGGAGCAAGCCGGCCGGATCGCCTCCCGGGCCAGCTACATCGCTGAGTTCGCCTTCCACGACGAGTTCCATCCAGAGCGGACGGAAGACGGTAGGGCCTTGGACGGCGACGACTACGGCTTGCTCCTCCACGATCCGGAGGGGAGCTCGGAGGAGACGGGCGTCTACCACGACGCGGGTGCTGAGGAGGACACTAGCACCTCGCTGGACCCGGAGGCCGCCAGGGGAGAGCCGTCGACATCGCGACGCGGCGCTGGAGATGCCTGAGACACTTTGTGTAAAATCTGTTAAATAGCAGGTCCACCCACGCACTGGGGGTTTTAGGGTGTAATGAACTCAGGCCGTGGGCCTTTTCTTAAATACTTGTGTAGATGTCATGGGTGCTTTTGCTTTTTGCCTTCCGTTTTTTGGACCGATTTCATGCACTTTTCCTTTCTCAAACATCCCCCCCCGCGAGTCAGACGGCCGGGGCTCCGGTCTGTGACAAGGAGTTCGGTTCTTTGAGAGGAGCGCGCATGACTTGGGTCCCTTGAAACGTTGAGCGCGAGCGAAACACCCACTGGGCCGGCTGGCGGCAATCCGGCGAAGCCGGTTGGCGAGCAGCCGGTCGTGCGGCTGTTCATTTGATGAATGGTGGGCCGGGTTGATCGACCCGGCAGCCTTTGACTTAGTGTATGAAGCGTAAAGGAGCTTTGGCCCGTTGTGCTTGCCAGCCGACAGCCAAAGCTGGATCTGTGGCTTTAGGGCGAAGTGGGGGACCGCGGCATCCTAACTTTATCAGGAATCACCAAGTAAGGCGGCGGGGTGGCGACCGAGCCTGCCAGCCCCCGAGCCCCCGGGTCGAGCGAGTCGGACCGGTGGCCGTGTTCAGTGGTATAGTGATGCAAGAAAATAGGGACACAACAAATTGGTCGACAAAAGGCAGCCCCCGAGTCTCGTTTGGGGACCCCATGGTTTCATGCGTTTACAAAAGGCGATGATACATACGCTCGTGCGGCTAACTGTAAAATGGGCGGAGGAGTTCCGCGTTCCACGGCCAGGTCGTTTCTTCACCGGCGGTGTCCTTCTTGTGCTTCCTTGACTTGCGTGCGTCGATGAGGTAGTAGGCGCTGCGGTCGCGCAAGGCCCTGCTCACGATGAATGGGCCCTCCCATGGAGGGGACAGCTTGTGCTGGCCTGCCTGCTCTTTGACGAGTCGGAGGACGAGGTCGCCCTCGCGGAACACGAGGGGCTTGATCTTCTTGCTGTGGTAGTGCCTCGGGCCTTGCTGGTAGATGGCCGAGCGACTGAGCGCCAGGAGGCGTGCTTCTTCGAGCAGGTCGACGCCATCTTCGCGGGCTTCTCTGGCTTCGGCTTCGGTGTACATCACGACACGCGGTGAGTCGAACTCGACGTCGGTCGGGATGACGGCTTCGGCTCCGTAGACGAGGAAGAACGGGGTAAACCCGGTCGACCGATTCGGCGTGGTGCGTAGACTCCAGAGAACGGCTGGCAACTCGTCAAGCCAGCTGCCGGGTGAGCGGATGATTGGCTTGACGAGTCGCGGCTTGACGCCGGACAGGATGAGTCCATTGGCCCGCTTGACCTGCCCGTTGGACTGCGGATGCGCAACGGAGGCTAGGTCGAGGCGGATGCCGGAGACGGAGCAGTATTGCTCGAGCGCGCCCTTGGCGAAGTTGGTGCCGTTGTCGGTGATGATGCTGTTCGGCATGCCGTAGCGCACCGCTATGTCCTTGATGAACCGGACGGCTGTTGGCCCGCCAAGTTTCTTGATTGGTCTTGCCTCGATCCACTTGGTGAATTTGTCCGCTGCCACCAGCAAGTGCGTCATGCCGCCTCGAGCGGTTTTGAAGGGTCCCACCATGTCGAGTCCCCAAACCGCGAAGGGCCAGGCGATCGGTATGGTGCGGAGTGCTGACGCGGCTGGTGGCTGCGTTTGCTGAAGCGCTGGCATCCCTCACACTTGAGGACGAGCGACTCGGCATCTTGGAGGGCCGTGGGCCAGTAGAAACCGTGGCGGAATGCCTTGGCCACCAGGGATCGTGATGCGGCGTGGTGCCCACACTCGCCCTGATGTATGTCGAGGAGGATGTCGATGCCCCGTTCCTGCTCGACGCAGCGCTGGAACACGCCGGTGGAGCTGCGCTTGACGAGCTCGTTGTTGATGATGCTGTAGGCGGACGCCCGGCGCTGCACTTGCCGAGCTTCGGTCTCGTCCGTGGGGAGAACCCCGTTCTCCAAAAATTCTGATATTGGGAGGGCCCCAGATGGAGCCGTAACCACGGCGAAGACGGCCACCAGGGTGGGTTCCGAGTCGGTAGCCCCCGAACCGGGTTGAGCAGCCCCCGGGTTGGGGATGGCGATGGCCGAGTCCGGGGCGATGGTGACCGGGTCGAGCTGAGCAGCCCCTGGGCCGGGTTCAGCAGTCCCCGGGCCGGGTTGAGGTGCGGCCGGGTCGTCTGGAACATGGATGGACTCGGAGTCCGGCGATGGCTTGACGGACGGCTTGCGCAGGTGCTCGAGGGAGACGCTGGACGGGATGGCTTGTTGTGACGAGGCGATCTTGGCGAGCGTGTCAGCTGCTTCGTTCTCCACATGCGGGACGTGGAGGAACTCGCAGCCCTCGAAGTATCCGTATAGCTTCTGGACGAGGAAGCGGTAGCTTGCCATGTTGGAGTCACGGGCGTCCCATTCGCCGGAGCACTGCTGCACCACCGGGTCCGAGTCGCTGTAGCACAGGATGCGCCAGATGCCGAGTTCCTTGGAAGCCGGAGGCCGTGCACAAGGGCTTCGTACTCGGCGACATTGTTGGAGGCGGCGAAGTGGATCTGGAGCGCGTAGCGGAGCCGGTCGCCCTTCGGGGACGATAGTACGATGCCGCCCCCAAGCCGAGTCGCATCTTGGACCCGTCGAAGTGCATGCGCCAATGCGTCGATTCGGGAGGCGGCGGCAAGTACTGGGTCTCGGTCTAGTCGACGAGGAAGTCGGCCAGGGCTTGAGACTTGATCGCGGTGCGGGGCTTGTAGAGGATGGTGTGGCCGGCTAGCTGGATCGCCCACTTGGCAACCCGGCCAGAGGCATCCCGGCACCCGATGATTTCTTCGATAGGCGCCGTGCTGACCATGGTGACAATGTGCTCTTGGAAATACTGCTTCAGCTTCTTGGCGGTGAAGTACACGCCGTAACACATCTTCTGGTAGTGCGGGTAGTTCTGCTTGGAGATGGAGAGTACCTCGCTCAGGTAGTAGACTGGGCGCTGGACGGCTTGGATCTTGCCCTTCTCTGGTCGCTCGACCACCAACACTGTGCTGACCGCCCGCGAGGTCACGGCTATGTAGAGCAAGACTGGTGCGGTGGAGAGCATGCGCTTGAGGTCTTGGAAGGCCTCGTCTGCCTTGCCATTCCATTCGAACGGGCTCGTCTTCTTCATCTGCTGGTACAGGGGTAGCGCCCTCTCGCCCAGCCGGCTTAGAAACCGGCTGACCGAGGCCAAGCATCCGGTGAACTTCTGGACATCGCGCAGCCGAGCTGGCTTGCGCATGCGCTCGATGGCCTTGATCTTCTCTGGGTTCACCTCAATGCCGCGTTCCGAGACGAGGAAGCCGAGTAGCTTTCCGGCCGGGACGCCGAAGACGCATTTTTCCGGGTTAAGCTTGACCTTGTATTCGCGGAGGTTGGCGAAGGTTTCCTTCAAATCGTCGAGGAGCGTGAGGTGCTGCTTGGTCTTCACCATGATGTCGTCCATGTATACGTGGATATTGCGGCCGAGTTGCGGTAGCAGGCATTTCTGCATGCAGCGCTGGAAGGTGGCGCCGGCGTTCTTCAAGCCGAACGACATGGTGATGTAGCAATACGCCCCAAAGGGCGTGATGAAGGATGTCTTCAGGGCGTCGGCCGGGTCCAGCTTGATCTGGTGGTAGCCGGAGTAAGCGTCCAGGAAGGACAGGAGCTCACACCCGGCGGTCGAGTCGATGACTTGGTTGATCCGCGGGAGGGCGAACGGATCCTTGGGACAGGCCTTGTTGAGGCTGGTGTAGTCGATACACATGCGCCAGGTCTTGTTCTTCTTCAGGACGAGGACTGGATTGGCCAGCCACTCGGGGTGAAACACTTCCATTATGAAGCCGGCCGGCAAAAGCTTGGCGACCTCTTCACCAATGGTTCTTCTCTTCTCTTCGAAAAATCATCGTAGGGGTTGACGGACAGGCTTGGCGTCCTTGCGGACGTGAAGTTTGTGCTCGGCGTACTTCCTCGGGATACCCGGCATGTCCTTGGGGGTCCATGCGAAGATATCCCGATTCTCACAGAGGAAGTCGACGAGCTCGCCTTCCTATTTGCTGTCGAGGCGGGCGCCTATGACAACGTACTTGCTGCAGCTGGGGTCTTCTGGGTTGAGCTTCATTTTCTTGGTCTCCTTGGAGGGCTTGAAGGAGGCCTCGTCGGCCGGGTCTGGGGTCGGGATCGACGCGGCGGAGGCCTCGCCTGCCAGGGAGACGATCCGGTCGAGCTGGCGCCGCTCCTCGGCAATGACCAGCGACTCGGCCAACTTGGCGCCGTCTCGGGCACACTCCAGGGACGCGGTAATCGCCGGTGATGGTGATGAGGCCCTTGGGACCCGGCATCTTCATCTTCAGTTACGCGTAGTGGGGAACCGCCATGAACTTGGCGAGCGCGGGCCGGCCCAGCAACGCGTGATACGCGCTGGACAGGTCCACCACCTCGAACCAGATCGGTTCGCGCCGGAAGTGGCTGCTGTCACCGAACAGGACATCTAGCCGGACCTGGCCAATGGGGGAGCAGGAGAGGCCGGGCACGATGCCGTGGAAGATCGTTCGGGTTGGCTCTAGGTCCTCGGCCTTGAGGCCGAGCTTGGTCATCGTGTCGCGGTAGAGGATGTTTATGCTCCTGCCGCCGTCGATGAGGACTCGGGAGAACTTGCATGTGCGCCGCGCGACGATGGTGGGGTTGAGGACGAGAGCGTAACCACCCGGGCTCGGCATGACTGCTGGGTGATCCTCCCGGGTCCAGGTGATCGGGCGATCCGACCAATGCATGAACTCCGGCTTGGCCGGGACGACGGTGTTCACCTCCTGCCGAAGGAGGCGCTCGCTGCGCTTGTCGTCACCGAGGCTGGTGAAGACAACGTAGGCCGCGTTCTGGTCCGGGTAGGCGTCGTCGCGCATCGTGTTGCCAGCTGGAGGCGGTGGTGGAGGCGGAGGCGGCTGTCCCGCGCCTGGAGCCGGAGCCAGAGGGGGCGGGACATCGCCCCTCATGATGCGCTTGGTGATGGCGCACTGCCGAAGCATGTGCGTGGAGGGTCTTGCGCCGCTGTGGTGCTTGCAGGGGGCGCCGAGCATCTGCTCGAAGCTCATGGCGGGTTGCCATGCCGTCTTGCCGGTTTGCCGGCGTTTCGCCGCTGGGTCCGCCGCGGGCTCGGTGGCCGTGACGAGCCGGTTGTCGTGATGTGGCGCCGGCTGGTCGGCCTTGCGCTTGTTGTTCTGGTGATGCTGCTGCCGGCTGCTTTCGCCGGCCGGCTTCGGAGGGGGAACCGGCTTCGCCTTGCCGGCTTCATCCAGCGCCACCTGGATCTTCATGGCGGAGTCGGCGTTGGCGTACTTGTCCGCCGTCACCTTGAGCGGGGCCATGGTGGCCGGCTCGGAGCGTAAGAGCTTGTGCTTGAGGAGGGTGCCGTCTCGGCACCCGCTGACGAAGTACTAGATCGCCTGGACTTCTTGGACGCCCTTGCAGCTGTTCCAGAGTTCGGTCCAGCGTGCGAGGTACTCGCGACCGGTCTCTGTAGGACCTTGCACGCACATGGCGAGCTGGCTAGGGCGGCCAGGTCGCTTGTAGGTCCCTGTGAAGTTGCGGACAAAGGCTTCCTCGAAGTCCACCCATGTGTTGATGCTGCCCATCGGCAGGCTGTTCAACCACATGCGGGCCGACCCTTGGAGCATGAGCGGTGCGTAGCGCACGGCGAGACGACGATTGGCACCGGTGATGCCAATGGCCGTGGTGTAGTCGGTGAGCCAGTCTTCTGGCTTCACCGTCCCGTTGTACTTGGCGGTGTCGCGGGGAAGCATGAATCCTTTGGGGAAGGGCTCCTCCCGGATGCGCGGGCCAAAGCACGCCGGCCCGATAGCGCCGCTCTCCTCCACCTTGAGGGAGCGAGCGAGCTGATCGAGGCGGTGGCAAGCGTCGGCGTCGTCGATGGCGCGCGAGCCGAGTCGACTTGCGGCCAGGCCACGGGGGGCCGGGTCGGTTGGAGCCGAACGCCGGCCATGCTGGCCGGGTCCGCGCTGGATCTCTAGGACGGGCTCGTCGCCCAATCCGCCGGCGGATGTAGCGGCTGGGTCGCGCCGAGTCCGGGCTCGGCCGGAGTGCGGCTCGCCGGGTGGCGAGGAAGCGGTGTGCAGAAGTTCGCCAGGCCCGCCAAGGCGGGCGAAGCCGGATCCCGCCGGCTTGGCGAGCCGGTTGAGGCGGTCCTGCTGGGTGTTGGCGGCGTGGAGGAGTTCACGCATCCGCCTGATGAGCTCTTTCAGCTCCTCACCCGCGAGCTGGTCCGGGCCGGCTGCGGCTGCCTGGGCAGCGCACATGTTCTTCGCTGGGGTCTCGTAGATGGTTGGGACGGCGCCGAGGGCCCGACCGATCGCTCCTCCCCGGGCACGCACATCGGCAACCCGACTTGGCTCGGCCGCGGCGGACGTGAATCCGTAGGCGGCATCGCGCTCCAGCTGAGCGGCGTCCAGGCGACGCTGAGTGGCGGCGAGCGTCTCGGATAGGTCCAACATCTGCTGGCGCCTTTCCTCGAGCTGGGTCGGGCCTCAGCGACGTTGGTGGCGTCGACGTCGGTGCCGATGGGGATGCGGAGGCTCTGCATCACAGCGCGCAACGGATCGGACGGCTTGATCCGATCCGCTGCGGCCCTGGCTTCGGCAGCCTTCCTCGTCTTGCTCGACGAGGAGGAGGCGCCGTCGCCGTGATGAAGACCTCCACATGGACGTCCATTGCCCCGGCGGAAACGCCGCCACCGAGGGAGAGGGGAGAGTCAGAGTAGCTGAGCACCTTGCTGGGGTACTCGTCGGCCGCGGACGCATCGGAGATGCGCAGCGCGGCGAAGGAGGCGACAAGCGCGTCGACGACGTCGTCCGCCAGCGCGACGGACTCGTCGGCGTAGGAGAAGGGCCCGGTTTGAAGCATGCTCCCGGCCAGCTCCTCGAGCTGCCCCACGGTGGGCGCCAACTATCGTGGTGGGCGCACGGCAGATGCCAAGGGATGGCTAAAGATAGGAGGAGGCTCGAGGGCGCTGCTGGACTCCAGAGGCGAGGTTGGCATGAGCGGGCGCGGGACGCCGGACATACCCAGGTTTGGGGCTCTCCGGAGAGATAATACCCCTAGTCCTGTCGAGTGTAGTTGGATGATCGATAGTACAATGTTGCTCCTGGAGCTGTATGGAGGAGGAAGGAAGCTGGCCAAGGCTTGGGCTGCTCCTTCTCTCCGGTGTTGCTGCTTTGTGGCTAGTCCTATGCTTACTTGCTTTTCTCTCGTATGTGTTTTCTGCTTTCCCTCTCGCTCACCCCCCGAATGATCGTGGGCTCCCGGGGGTTTTATAGTCCAACCCCCGGGGGTACAATGGTAATGTTACAAGTCGGTGGGTCCGTATTGTCGGTGTCTGGCTGCCCGGGCTGGGTCCCGCTGAGGGCTTGTGGTTCGCCGGGTTCCCCTAGGTGCGGGCTCCGCAAGCCTAGGGGGACTGTGCGCCGTCTTGTCGATCGTCAGGGTGTGGCCGAGTCGAGTCGCGTACAGTGCTCTCCGTCAGGTTGCCGCTTGCTGTCGTCAGCGGTGAGGGCGGGGGCACTGTAGCCACGCCGGCCCTGGTCAGCGGGTAGGTGAGGGGCACTGTTGCCACGTTCCTGCTGACCAGAGGCATGGGCGGGGCACTGTTGCCTCGGTCATCGTTGATTGAAGTCTCGTCCCCATCATACGGCCTGGATGGGACGGGAGTTGACCCGCGGCTGGATTGCATAGCACGCCATGGGTGGCGCTGGCTTGTTGAGGAGGCTTTGGCCGTGCCGGGTTCAGCTGTCTTGCGCTAGTTGTTGAGGCCGAGTCGACGTGTCTTGCCGGGTCGGCTAGTCTGGCCGGCTTGCGGGGCTTGGCCGGGTCGAGCGACCCGGCCAAGCGCGTGCCGGTATTGAGGGGCGGTGCCAGCCCCGTTGTTTTTTGAAGAGGATCCGGGTTCCGTTGCCTGCCCGGGGTCCATCCGCCCGACAAGTAGCGCACTTCCTGGAACGCGCTACTGCTACTTCTGACTAAACCGCTCGATTCGTTCTCCCCAACGACCACTTCCCCCGAATCGCAACTCCTCCGCTATCGCCGCCGTCGCCCGTCGGCCGCCGCGCGCTCTCCCGCCTCAACGCCGCCCCCGACCCCGACCTCGACGCCGCCCCGACCCCG
>NC_057802.1:412546423-412570802 GCF_018294505.1 Triticum aestivum | reverse complement strand
GACGCCGCCCTCCGCCGCGCGCCCGAGCCCCGACCCCGACCTCGACGCCGCCTGCCCCTGCCTCGCCGCAGTCATCGTAAGACTCTACCTCTCCTCTCCCCTACCCTCCTCTCTCTCTCTAGGGCAATTTATATATTTGTTGATGTTGTGTTGATGTTCATATGAACCCTAGGTGTTCATATGAACCCTAAGTGTTCATATGAACCCTAGATTTGTTTAGGGCAGTAGGCATTTTTTAGCATTTAGGAAAAATGATTAGCAATTTTTTAGGAAATTAGCTAGGGCTAATTTTTATGAAAATGCCTAAACAGTAATTTCATTTGCATATTGTTGTTATATGATATATGTCATTGTTGTTCATTTGCATATCTCATTATTGAAGTGGTTCGATTGTGCCCAAGTGGCTTTGTTGTTTCCAGGAAATGAAGCCGAGTGGCCTATGTTTTGCCGGAATGTTGATTCATTTCCATTCTGGCAAATTTTAGGTTCTCGATTTGTCCACTTTTTAGCAAAAGTCATGTCGAAATTTTCTGTGAATTTTGGCATGACTTGTGCTACAAACTAGGACATATCGAGTGCCCGGGATTTGCCGCACCGGGAAGGAGTCAACGTTTCTGCAAAGCATAGGCCTTTTTATGTCATTATTCATTTTATTAGGTATAGAATTAATTGACTAGATTTAATCGTAAGAACTAGTTGAATTAACAGAACTAGTTGAACATGTCACATTTGTTGTTATTTTTTTAGTTAAAGCAATTTTTCGCGCATCGACGTCGACGATGCCTATCCCGCATCCTCGTCATCGAGTCGGCCGAGGACACCTGCGTCACCAGATGGGCCATGTCCGGGACTGGGCTCCGCCGGGGTGGTACTGGGAGGCGCTACCTACCGGGGGGCGCAGGTTGGTGAGGAGCCAGCCTGTCGTTGACCCGAACCTTCTTTGGTGGCGATCGCGTGGGCCAGTGACGGTCCAGAGGCTCGAGGACCCCGCAGAGGTGGTGCGTCACCGTGTCAGTGAGGAGGACGCGCACGTCTGTCGCTACTTGTTTGTGTTGGAGCACAGGTTCTCCAATACATGGCAGGTTCTCCAGGGATCTCACTGGAGCTATGATCCTATGATGGTTCCTTCTCTTTGGGTGTCCACCGCCCGCGCCGATACCCATCGTGCGCTAGGGTTTTAGTTGTATTAGTGATGTTATATGTATGATACTATTTGGGATGTATTAGTGATAATATTCGATGATGTACGGACGCATGAGATGATTTACTTTTGCTTATTGAATGCATGCTAATTTGAATACTTATTTATTTTACGATTTGGTTTTGCTTATTGAATGCTCATGTCAATATGAGTCCTATAAGATATTTTGAGTATCCTGGAGTTGTCTTCGATCGATTTTCAATTAATGTTTCAACTATGAACATAGGAAATGTCTGACAACGAAAAGGATTTCGGTATTTGCAAATACTGCGAAGACGAGCGCGACCTGTGCGACGGAATCTTCCTAGATGATGATAGGCGCTTCAGCATCAAGTTGGACGTGAACTTCGAAGTGGATACAGTAAGTCACAACGACAAGTCTTTTTTTCGTAATTAAGCATGACATCTGCTTCATTTGCTTCAACTTATAATATAATTTTTTTACTATTCTACTAGCGTATCCCCTGCCATGCAAGAGTTTTTGTCTTGGATAAGATAGGTTTCAGTCGTACTATGGAGGTAAAGAAAGTTTACTTGAAGACCGAGCATGGTTATATTTTCCATGCAAAATTATACAACGCAGACGGCTACACCTATTTTGGATGCAAAACTTGGCGAGCACTATGCAAGACTTATGCATTTGAGCCTGATATGGTTATCACCTTTGATATTCGTCTGGAAGATGATATTGAAGGTAATACCGACATCTGGGTCGATGTGCAGACGCCTCCAGTTATACCATTATGTGAGTTTCTCAACCATATTTATGTCTTCGATATTGTTTATTCAAAAATAGTTGACAACTAATTTCTATTGTCAGCTTATTTCGGTTCAAGCAAACATGTCCAACACTTGGTAGACAGGACCTACTACTGTCTCGGGGCTGAACTAAACTGCGAGGAGCTAAGTCATTATGTTTCATGGCTTGAGGATCTTGATACTGTCAAGACAAATTTTCTTCCTGCATTTAGAAATGTTAGTACTGAAAACGTGCGACCAATAGTGTTCATAATGAACTACGGTCACATCTATTTAGGAAAGATGGTAAGATTTTTACTATTTGTCCTCAGTGCATCTTTTGCATACATTATTTTTTAAGCTAAACTTCATTGCTAAGTATGTTACTATACGATGTTCTTCAACAGGGACTCCCGATGAATGTTGTGCCTCATGGGATCGAGACTAATGGTACCATGAGTATTGTTAGCTTACGGCCAAGATATCCTACAATGCACTTTAGTGCATTCAAGATTTCTAAGAGAGAGGAAGTCTTAATAGTGAAAGACTGGACCAAATTTGTGATGGAGGAGCGCAGAGAAGTACTAGGGGGCAGCAATGAGAAGCGCAACCCACAATTAGGAGACAGGTTCATCTGCATGCTCCAACTTGATGAAGGAGGATAGCTACACATGTTTTATGTTATTTTACTTGCGAGAGAGCAGCATGAGTGATTAGCTAGCTAGAAATGAGTTTGAAGATGATGATGTGCTACACTATGAGTATGATGATTAAATAACTAGTGTTGGTGGTAATGACTATGATGATTATTATTAGCTATTGTTGGTGGTGATTAGATAGCTACTGCATCTAGTGTTGGTGGTGATTAGCTAGCTAGAATGAGTTTGAAGATGATGATGTGCTACACTATGACTATGGTGATTAAATAAATACTGTTGGTGGTAATGACTATGATGATGATTAAATAGCTTGTGCTGGCGGATTAGATTCAAGTGGAGGCAACATGTGGTGCACATCGAAAGTACTACTAGTCCAAACTAGATCAAGTTTGGATTAATAGTATACTTTTGACATGCACCACATATTGCCTCCACTTGAACCTAATCCACCTTCATTTGACACACTATTATGGACATAATGATATAAACCTCATAATTGGTATTGTACCAAAATTTGTATAACGGCATATAAATACACTAAAAATAAAAAAAGAGTACTAGTAGCGATGGATACAAAACACGCTACAACTAGCTAGATTAGCAGCAGCGTGGGACAGAACAAGCGATGCCGCTATGTGTCTTAGCAGTAGCGCTTGTCGCACGCGCTACTGCTAAGTAATAGCTGTAGCGCCTTATTGGTAGCACGGCTGCCCGCGCTACTAGTGGGCATTAAACCCGCGCTACTACTAGGGTTTTCCCTAGTAGTGGTGGTTCACACTTCATTCATGGTGCTTTCCGCAAACTTCCTGCTAAATATGATGTCAACCATAGAATTGCATCTCCTTATCACCCTCAATCTAGTGGTCAAGTAGAACTAAGCAATAGAGAAATACAATTAATTGTGCAAAAGACTGTTAATAGGTCTCGAAAAAATTGGTCCAAGAAACTTGATGATGCATTATGGGCTTATAGAACTGCTTATAAAAATCCAATGGGTATGTCTCCGTATAAAATGGTCTATGGAAAAGCATGTCACCTACCTCTCGAATTAGAACATAAACTTATTGGGCAATTAAAGAACTCAACTATGATTTTAAACTTGCCAGTGAAAAGAGGTTATTTGACATTAGCTCACTTGATGAATGGAGAACCCAGGCTTATGAAAACACTAAGTTGTTTAAAGAAAAGGTTAAAAGATGGCACGACAAAAGAATACAAAAGCGGGAATTTAATGTAGGTGACCAAGTCTTGCTATACAATTATCGTTTAGGATTTTTTTCAGGAAAACTTCTCTCCAAATGGGAAGGGCCTTAACGAAGAAGTTTACCATTTCGGTGCTATCAAGATCAACAATGCCGAAGGCACTAACCCGAAGGTGGTGAATGGGCAAAGAATCAAACATTATATCTCAGGTACGCCTATAAATGTTGAAACTAATATTATTCATTCCATAACACCGGAGGAGTACATAAAGGAAACCTTCCAGAACGCTCCAGAACCCTTAAAAGGGATAGGTATGTGATACGGTAAGTAAACTGACTCCAAAAGTTCCCCAAAAGCAATTTTACTCTGTTTTATAATATTTTAAAAAATAGGAAAATAATAAGTAGTCCGAAAAGCGCATGAGCAGGCGACAAGCCTCGGGGGTGCGCCCTACCCCCTAGGTGTGCCTCCCGAGCTTGTGGCTCCCTCGTGTGCCATCTGGACTCTGTTTTATCCCAGATTACTTGATTTTCACGATAAAAATCATTATATAATCTCCCAAAGGTTTTGACCACCATATCACGACAATATCCTCTGTTCTTGTTTTGAGCTATTTTTCTGACAGATCTGAAAGTATGTCGTTGCAAGATTCGGATGGAGAGAGCTATGTTTCCCACTATACTACAGACCCAAGGATCTTTGGGGACATTTATCCCTACATATGGTCCATGGATGAGGAGCAAGATTCAGACCTGGAGGATATGAAATATGCGAGCTCAGATGAAGACGATGCCCCTCTACCTCAACCAGGGGATATGCTTGTGGAGTTCAAGAAGTCGAGCCTTCCAAACAAAGTAAACAAATCTAAGATCGAATTTATCCCATCCCGTTTTCTGCAGAAGCAAAGAGGCATTATGTAAAAAGATATTGAAGCTTGAGCAAGAAAACAATGATTTGAGGGAGGAGAAGTTTATCCTCAAACGTAAGCTGGAAAAGCTTTCCGCTACATCGCCAACTTCATCATCACCACCCCCGAAGAAGGAGACTTTAGTACACGGGTATGGGAACTCCCCTTGGCTTTTGCCAAGCTTGGGGGAGGTGCCCCGGTATCATATCACCATCACATCTTTAGCTTTATCGTTTATCTTAGTTCGATCCTTTTGGTTAAATCTTGATCTAGTAGAATAAAAGTTTTAGTATGAGCTAGTCTTTAAGTTTTTGCTTCGTGATCTATCTATGTAATCGAGTATGAGAGTTATATAATAAAGATTAGTTTTGAGTTGAGTGCTTTTGTTTTCTTGTTTTGATCTTAGAGATGGGAAAGAATAAGGAAAATAAAAATAATATATAATGATTTTATGGAGAGAGATGACTTCACATATAATAAGAAGTATAATGCATGAAATTTGTTGAAGGTTGACAAACATAGTATTGGTGTCATTATTGCAATAAATAAGATGTAATAAAGAAAGAGAGGTCTCACATATAACTACACTATCTTGGACATCCTTTATGATTGTGAGCACTCATTAAAATATTATATGCTAATAAGTCGATGTTGGACAAGGAAGACAACGTGATGGGTTATGTTTCCTTATATCTGAATAGAAGTTATAATGTCATGGATCCTCCAGTATGTTGATCTTGCTTTATACCCCATGCTATCCAAAAATTCTGCACCAAGTAGAGATACTACTTGTGCATCCAAAAACCATCAACCCGGTTTCATGTCATGAGAGTCCACTATATCTACCTATGGATTGAGTAAGATCCTTCAAGTACGTTGTCATCGGTGCAAGCAATAAAAATTGCTCTCTAAATATGTATGATCTTTTAGTCTGAGGAAAATAAGCTTTATACGAACTTGTGATGGGGAAGAAATAAAAGCAACGTATTGCATAATAAAGTTCTCTATCACAAGCGGCAATATAAAGTGACATTCCTTTGCATAAAGATTTTGTGCATTCAATTAAAAAGCGCATGACAACCTCGGCCTCCCTCTACGAAGGGCCTATCTTTTATTTTAATATCTACCTTAATACAAGTGTCATGGTGATCTTCACCTTCCTCTTTATTTTTCCTCTTTGGCAAGATCTATGTGATGGAAAAAGATCCAGACACACATATCCACTCGGATGTAGGTGATCATAAGTTATTATTGTTGACATTACCCTTTAGGTAAGTGGTTGGGAGGCGAAATTATAAGCCCTATCTTTCTATGTGTTTGATTGAAGCTTTGATCACATAAGTATCGCGTGAGTTTAGCAATTATGAAAGACTAAATGATGGCTGAGTATGTGAACTTGCTAAATAAAAGCTCTTACATTGAGTCTTTCTAACATTATGACAAATTGCAATTGCATCAACGACTGAGATCATAGTTTGTTAGTTTTCAATGAAGTTTGTTGTTCATACTTTATCTTGTGAACGAATTATCACTTTGGCATAAGAAGTTATCTAACAATATATTGTTGTTCTAAAGATGATCACGATGCCCTCATGTCTGTATATTATTTTATCGACACCTATATCTCTAAATATGTATGGTCATGATTATTGATTTCGGCTTTCGCTTGAGGACAAGTGATACGTCTCCAACGCACTACTGCAGGTTGCTGCTAACGCAACACTACAATCAGAGACCCTTCGACGAAACTATGTGCGATGCATTAATCGCTAATGGTGGTGTAAAAAAACGTCAAAAAAGGTGCAAAACGTTTGCGATGGAGGATGCATCAAACACGGTTCAGATTTTAGTTGCGTGTGCGATGCTGGGCATACGGTTCAGCTCAATTAACTGTTTGCAATGTGGCAGAACAAAAGAAACGGGCAACCAGATGAAGGCGTGTGCGATATACGGCTTACGGTTCACTCGGATGAACTATTTGTGATTAGGCAACACAAAAGAAATGGTCAGCCAGATCAAGGTGCGTGCGATATACGGCATGCGGTTCACTCGGATGAACTGTTTGCGTTGAGACAAGAGAACAAAAACGGTTCAATATATCAAGATGTGTGTGATACGCGGCAAACAGGTTTGTAATCAGAAATGTGTGCGAAGACCGATAATAACACAGACGATTGCTTCTAATAAGACGTATGTGATATGCTCTGTCTACACAACATCTATTGGCCATAAGGGTGCGAAGAGGCATCCTATATCAGCAAGGACTAGTTGTTCCATTAGTATCTCATCTAAGAGAACTCTCAAGTTAAGTGTACTCAGGCTGGAGCAGCCATCAGATGGGTGACTGGATGGGAAGTTGTCTTGATGTTAAATTAACTGATGGGATGGGTCATCCCGGTCAAATTAAATTACCTTTGACCTGGATGATCCATCCGATGAGTTAATTTAACCTCGAGGTCCTTGTTTTTATTTTTTTTTATTTTTTAACACATGTTAAAGAAGGTCTACCGCATTACTTTTTGACAATGTGCGATACGTGGCATACAGTTGATCCATCCGACCTGTTTGTGATGGAATAAGCCGTGTGTGTTGTGGGCAAACTCTTGCTAGTATTCAACCGTTTGCGATTGATGAATTCATCACCGACGGGTTCCCTAGTGTGGTCCGTGTTCATCTGATCATCATCTACTTCTTTGCTAGCTCGATGTTCCTTCTATGCTAAGTTTCCATTAATTGATGGCGTTTTATGAACACACCACCATTTCCCGCTATTTCATCACTTGTTTCCCGCCACCCAGCGATATTGCGCATAAACCTAGGCGGCGCGCAACGCACGGAGGTGACAAGCCACTACAAAAAAAAGACACATCCGTGACATTTTGGGCCGAACAATTTTTTTTCTCTAAAATACTTATGACACTTCTATGACAATAATTATGACAAAACACGGTATCATCATAGATGTGGTGGGGTCCTACTTCTATGACAAAAAATCATGACAGAAAATGGGTTTTTCATCCTGGGCGGGCTGTAGACGCAGCTGCATGACATTCTTTGGGCCGTCCATGACGGGAAAAACCATGGTAGAAGCGAGGGCGAGGAAAATATCGGGGTGTTCTCGGTTAGGGTGGGTGGTCGGGGCCGAGCGATGCGTGTTTCTCTCATACACGCACGCGCGTGGGGTGCGAGGCGTTGGGCTCTAACTGAACCCGAGCGACACTGCAGGCTACGCGTTACTGAACCCGAGCGATCGATCGATGGCTGTTAACTGAACCCGATCGAGCGATTCCTTCGCTACTGCTGCTAACTGAAGCCGATCGATCCTGCCTCTGGATGAACAGTGAGCGTTGCTGGGGGGTTTGGATGAACAGTTCCCGGTGTGGGTGGATGAATAGGACCCCGTGGTGTCGCCTCTGGATGAACAGGACCGCAATTGATCGAGCCGGTTGGGGATGGATGAACAGGACCCCGTGGAGGGCAGGATGAACAGGACCACCCCGTGGAGGGCAGGATGAACAGTAGACGATGGAGGGCTGGATGAACAGCAGCCCATGGAGGGGTGGTTGAACAGGAGATCATGGAGAGGGCTGGTTGAACAGTAGCCGGTGGAGTAGCGCGCGGTGGAGGCTGGATGAACAGGAGCCCGTGGATGAACAGTCGCAGGTGGAGGCTGGAGGAGGTCGACGGTGGATGAACAGTAGCCCGTGGAGGCTGGAGGGGGTCGACGGTGGAGATGAACAGTATCCCGTGGAGTCCCGTTTTGCGGTACGCCACACCCCTCCCGATGAATAGGACCCCCGTTTCGACCGTAGCGCTCCGACACAAGTCCGTTTCCTCCATTTTGCGGTACGCCACACCCCTCCCGATCAACAGGATCCCCGTTTCGATCGTAGGAGGTCCGTTTCCTCCGTTTTGCGGTAAGCCAGACCCCTCCCGATGAACAGGACCCCATTTCAAACGTGGCCGGTCGAACACAAGGCCGTTTCCTCTGTTCTGCGGTACGCCAGGCCTCGTTTCCATTGGCTGTTCCGTCCAAGCCCTCCCGATGAACACGACGACGCATTCCGTTCCGACCCAGCCGGTTGGCTCCCCATGAACACGACGACGACGCAGTTTCTCCGTTCCGACCCAGCCTTGTACACGAGCCCTGGTCGTACGTATGCGCGAGTAGGCGTTCGAGACCCTGCCCGTATGTACGTACATGGCCGTATTTTCTTTCTTGCACACTGGCTACTGTACGTACGTGTACATGCTACGTGCGCGCCTCTACTACGACACGTGCGCGCCTCTACATCGACCAGTATGTACGTACACGTTCACGACCAGAATGACAACGCTACGTACGCTTCGACCAGGTGGGTCCCGACTATCAGGCACTTCCTTGCGTGCGAAGATGTAGCTGGTGGGTCCCAGTAGTCAGGGGGCGAATCGTTTTTTTTGCCCGGACGCACTTCCTTGCGTGCGAAGATGTAGCTGGTGGATCCCAGCAGTTAGGGGGAAATGTTTTTTTCACGAAATACGGTGGCCCGTCTGGTGGGTCCCCGCTGTTAGGTGGAGGAATAATTATTTTGCGTGTAATACGGAGGCACTTCCTTGCTGCGGCCGTGGACCCAGCTATCAGCCTCTCCATGTACAGTCCTCGTCCGATGGAAGCCGTTCCTTGACCACGCGTTGACCAGGCCGCGCCGAGAGCACCAGGGCGGTGGACGACGGCGAGGCCTTGGAAGGGGACGACGCGGAGCCGGGGAAGACGCGGCAGTGGTTGCCCACACGTAGAGGAGTACGAGGGTTCACTGGTTCGCTACGGTGTGAGGCTGCCGTTGCCGCACAATAACAAGGGGTGTGGGTGAGGAGAGGGATGGGCTGGCCAGCGGTGGGAGTAGTAGGGGGCGGTGAGGCCTCTGCCGCATCGTAGCCGGCCACGGGTGGCAGGAGCACGAGGCACGACCGGCGCTAGTTTGGGCGGCTGGAGCAAGAAGACCAGAGGCTGAAGAAGCACTACGGCCGTTGGATGGACATCGTACGGTCACTGGAGCTAGAATCGTGCATATTGACTAAGTTGACAAAGCCCTCCGTCCCCGTCAACTTAGTAGGCCCACAAGTCAGCCTGCCACTATACTGGGTCCCAGCTAACAAGGGGAGTATTCATTTTTTTGTGCGTAATAAGGAGGCACTTCCTTGCGTGCGAAGATATAGCTGGTGGGTTCGAGCTGTCAGCGGCGGTAACATTTTTTTCGCGAAATACAGAGGCCCTTTCGGTGGGTCCCAGATGTCAGGTGGAGGAATCATTATTTTGCACGTAATAAGGAGGCATTTCCTTGCGTGCGGCCGTGGACCCAGATGTCAGCTTCTCCACGTACAGTCCACTTCAGATGCATGTCGGTCGTTGACCACGTTGACCAGGCCGTGCCGAGAGCACCAGGGCGGTGGACGACAGCGAGGCCTAGGAAGGGAACGACACGGAGCCAGGGAAGACTCGGCAGTTGTTTCCCACGCGGAGCGGAGTACGACTATACGAGGGTTTACTGATTCGTCCGCCGTCGCCGGAGAATAACAGCAGGTGTGGGTAAGTAGAGGGATGGCTAGGCCAGCGATGGGAGTACGGTGGGGCAGTGAGGCCTGCGCGGCAGCACAGCCGGCCGCGGGAGGAGGGAGCAGGCAGTCCCGCCAGCGCTTGTTTGAGCGGCCGGAGCAGGAAGAGCAGAGATTGAAGAAGCACGACGGCCGTTGGATGGACATCCAACAGTCATTGCTTGTGTGTCAACTTTTTTTAGGAAAGCCTCAATCTGTGGAAAACATCATACAACCCATCTGCCATTATTTCTAATAATTTATAGCCCATTTGCTAATTCTTAAGGTTTGTTTGGAGCCCATATTCTTTTTCTTAGCATTACAGGCCATATTGTGGCCACGGTTAAAAACTCATACGAAATTTTGCATATTTCGGTGCGGTCCGAACTGTTTTTAATCCCAAAATTTCGAGTCACATTCAAACTGATTTAAAAAATAAATGTATATCAATATAAAATCCAACAAATTGTCCATGCATAAAAATCAATGCAATTTAAAATCTCGAAATGAAAAAAAGAAATTTGAAACTAATTGCCGGTTTGATGTGTTTTAAAAATGTACAACCCATTTCTCATTACTGATAGGCCATTTTCTCGGCCAGCCGAATGAAGCTCTCCTTGTCTTGAAAGATTTGCAGCCCAACAGGCCTGACAAAGCGACTTACTTGGCAAATCACAAAAAACTGGGCTGTGGCCGTGGACCCAGCTGCGGCCGTGGACCCAGCTATCAGCCTCTCCACGTACAGTACTCTCCGATGGAAGTCGGTCGTTGACCACATTGACCACGCCATGCCGAGAGCACCAAGGCGGTGGACGACGGCGAGGCCTAGGAAGGGGACGACGCGGAGCCGGGGAAGACGCGGCAGTGGATGCCCACGCGGAGAGGAGTACGAGGGTTCACTGGTTCGGCTGCGGTGTGAGGCTGCCGTCGCCGCAGAATAACAGGGGGTGTGGGTGAGTGGAGGGATGGCCTGGCCAGCGGTGGGAGTAGTATGGGGGCGGTGAGGCCTCCGCGGCAACACAGCCGGCCACGGGAGGCAGGAGCAGGCGGCACGACCGGCGCTACTTTGGGCGGCTGGAGCAAGAAGACCAGAGGTTGAAGAAGCACTATGGCCGTTGGATGGACATCGTACGGTCACTGGAGCTAGAATCGTTCATATTGACTAAGTTGACATAGCCCTCTGTCCCCGTCAACTTAGTAGGCCCACAAGTCAGCCACCCACTATGGTGGGTCCCAGCTAGCAGGGGGTATTCATTTTTTTGTGCGTCATAAGGAGGCACTTCCTTGCGTGCGAAGATACAGCTGGTGGGTCCGACCTGTCAGCGGGGGGAAAGTTTTTTTCGTGAAATACAGAAGCCCTTCCCGTGGGTCCTAGCTGTCAGGTGGAGGAATCATTATTTTGCACGTAATAAGGAGGCATTTCCTTGCGTGCGGCCGTGGACCTAACTGTCAGCCTCTCCACGTACAGTCCACTTCTGATGGATGTCGCTCATTGACCACGTTGACCTGGCCGCGCCGAGAGCACCAGGGCGGTGGACGACGGCGAGGCCTAGGAAGGGAACGACACGGAACGAGGGAAGACTCGGCAGTTGTTTCACACGCGGAGGAGTACGAGGGTTTACTGGTTCGTCTGTCGTCCCCGAAGAATAACAACAGGTGTGGGTGAGTAGAGGGATGGCTAGGCCAGCTATTGGAGTACGGTGGGGCGGTGATGCCTGCGCGGCAGCATAGCCGGCCACGGGAGGAGGGAGCAGGCAGTCCTGCCGGCGCTTGTTTGAGCGGCTGGAGCAGGAAAAGCAGAGATTGAAGAAGCACGACAGCCGTTGGATGGACATCCAACAGTCACTGCTCTCGTGTGCATTATTTCTAATAATGTACAGCCCATTTGCTAATTCTTAAGATTTTTTTTGGAGCCCATCTTCTTTTTGTTAGCATTACACCCCATATTGTGGCCATGGTTAAAAAGTATACAAATTTTTGCATATTTCGGTGCGGTCAACTGTTTCTAATCCTGAAATATCGATTCACATTCAAACTATTTTGAAAAATAATTTATATAAATATAAAATCCAAATAGTTGTCCACGCATAAAAATCAATGGAATTTAAAATCTTGTAATGAAAAAAAATTGAAACTAATTCCCGGTTTGATGTGTTTTAAAAATGTACAGCCCATTTCTGGGCAAACCGAATGAAACTCTCCTTGTCTTGAAAGATTTGCAGCCGAGCTGGGCTGATAAAGCAAGTAGGCCTCGTTTGGGTATTTCTTAAAAAAATAGAACTGGGCTAGCCATTTTCAGCAAGAAAAGAACACAACTGGGCTCATGATGTGGTAAACATAAATAAAACCCTGGCTAGACGGGCCACAGCTCCCGCACAACCCCGTTGTTACCCTGATCCGTCGCTAAAACTAGTATAAATAACTAGTTGTGATTTGTTAGTTGTTACAGTATTCACTCTAAATTAAACGACTGGCAAGCCATTTGCCTTGCTTCAAAGAAAATATGATAGTCACAGCCGAGTTGAAAAGGGCAAGAACATGTAACTCCAGCTTACAAACTGTACAAAAGCACAAGGGTTAATTGTTCATCAGGTTTACAAAAAAACCCAGGTGGAAAAGGCCAACAACATCTAACTCCAACACTGTTTTTGGCAGTCACAGTCAAATTGATCAGTCAGGTCCATAGAATGAACATCCTGGGTCATAAAAATTTACTGGATTATGACCACAATATGTTGTAAATAGAAGCCCGTCACGTTCAGAAGCTCCTTTGCCCACCTGAAACTCCTTTTTTTGCTCTTCCACATACCCATCCGTCAAAACCATGCTGCTGATAAACTTAAGCCTGATGGACAATAGTAACCTCGCATTCAGCAGGAAGAATGTGACAAATCTAGTGTTTGCACGGTTGGCTACATATCGTTCTAGCGTTATTGTCTTCAATCGAATCTCATGAGAAGTGAGAAAATCCCGATGCTTACGAATCCACCGATTGGTTATAACTTTCTTACCCCGTCCTGTTGCCTAAATAGACATGAAGATTGAAAACAGTTAAGGTCTAAAAAAGAGTGTCGAAAGAGCAACAGCTGAACGGTTAATTCTAGTACACTATATGCGGGCTTCCAATGTGTGTGAAATTATCACCTTTATTTACAACTTCTCTAGACATGGAAAGCATTGCAGCAAGCCAATAATCTTGTTTAGATCAAAACTATTCATTTGGATATATAAGATCTTGACAGAATCCAGCACCATTGATAGACCATCCATGGAGAACCTCTTCATTGAGCATAGAACATAATATTAGTACAAAATGTGTACTCCAAGATGACATATAACTTATGCGCAGAAATTTAAAATGTAGCTTATGGTTACAAGTGTAGATGATAATGTAAAGTACCTGAAGAACTTTGGAGCCAAACACCATATTGAAATGAGCACAGAGATCATGTATTACACCCAAGGTCTCTAGTTTAGGCGCAGAGAGGACAATTATTTGCAACAGTGAATAACTAGAATCAAGGATCAACCTTTGAAGTGAAGGGGCATCTTGGATGATGAGTTGCCTTCCGTCAAAACAAATTCCAATTCTTACAAGGTTGGGCGACTTTATTTGGAGACAACCGATTCTAACTGTGAAAACAAGCACCAAGCACTCCAGGGCAGGGCAACTGGAGTGGATGATGCTGTGCAATGAGGCCTCCGATATATGAACCCGCACAAGTGAAAGTTTCTTGCGAAATGGGAGTCGAAGGTTTAGTACCATATTGTCTGGTAGGTCGCACAGCGCAAAGGTGGCGGTGTGGAGAGAGGAGGAAAACCGCGAGATGGACATCGGTGCTGAGGGCACAGGTAGATGGCGTTCGGTATCTGGTAGGTGATTTCCAGGGGAATAGTAGAACTCAAGCAGCTGTAGTTCTGTGAATTCAGGGGATTTCAGCCAGGTGTCCACCGTGTAGGGCATGGTATGCTTGCTCAGGTAGCATGACGGGATGCAGAGGCTTTGAACGGAGCCCTGGTGGGAGGAGATGATGGATCTGGGGATTTGAAAATCATTGAAGAGAGATAGCTGACGACAGTCGAGATTAAGGGGCACGGCGTGCCATAAAGGGCGCCATCAAATTGAGAGGACTTGGGTGCGACAGCAATCCTTGGTGGGGAGAAGCAAGATGACCTCCCCAAGGACGGCGTCCGGGAGATCGCTGATGTGGTCCACCCGAGATTCTACGGGTTCCTGGGATCCGGTGGGGGCAGGGGCGCCGCTTCTCCCCGCGCTGCCGGGTGCGGGATCTACTACAGGCGTCGCCGCTGGCGGGAGCCTCATCTTCTTGGCGCTGTGGTCAGCCGACTCCATTTTCCTCAAGGGCGTCGCGTCGCGCTCACGGATTTGAGCAGAGTAATGAATGACGAGCCTAGTTGTAGTGCCAGTGAAGAAGAAGGGGAGCTGTGGTTTTTCCGTAGTAGTGAGGAAGAAGGGGAGCTGGGGTTTTCTATAGGAGTGAGGTGAGGAATTTGGGGGTACGAGTGGAGCGAGCTGACGTGAGGTGGATGGGAGTGAGGAGGAAGAAGAACACCCAGGTTTTTTGGGGGGCGGTGTGCTGGGTGTGGGTAGCGCCTCTCATTCAGTAAATATATGGACTTTTGAATTGATTTTACTATTTACTAGGGTGGATGGGCTGTTTTTTCTTGGGCCCAGAGAAACAATTACTACTTGTACAGTGGAGACACTCTACAGCTACCCAGAAAACAATTACTACTAGTACAGTGGATACAATACCGCTTCTGGCTCCTCCTAGGTCATCGAAACGTCTCCCTCTACTGAATGCCATTATACTTTTGTTCACTGACATGCGGGCCATGCAGCGCGTGGCCCCAAATGCCATCCACCAAATTAGAAGGCAGTATGCAGGCGGAGAGTCACCCCGGTCGTAGCGCGGCAATAATGAGCCGTCATATCACAAAACCCCACCTCCCCGCAGTCTAAGTTTGACGGACGAAGCAACCATCATTTCACTCTTCGCTGAATCCCTTTGTCCCTCACCGTCTTCAAGAAAGGCAACACTCGCATCTGCCACTGTTCTTCTCTCCCAACGAAGGGAAGGTAAGCGGATCCGTGATGTTGGTATATTTTCGTTCAGAGAAAAAAAAAAGAACTTTCGCAAAGCAGTAACCGATCCTCACTCTTTTTTTTGTTTCATTGTCATTGCGATTGTGTTTTCCTTTCAGTGGTCTCCTAGTATTCGTCAGTTTCATGATGGACCAAGGAGAACCAGGCAAAGATCTGCCGATATTGGAGCAGACGCGGGAGGATGATCCCCACGAGACAGAGAGCTCCAAGAAGATGGAGGCAGCCACCGAGCCGACCCCAGATACGCTCACGGCCACTACTGAGATGGTCAACGCCCCGTTTGAGGTTATAGCCCCCATGGCACTGCAGGAGCAGTTTTCCCCCTTTGAGGATGTGTCCCCCCCGCGCTGAGCTGCCCAAGGTGATTTTCTTCTTTGCCGATCTCGATTGTGGTTTTTCATCTAAGTATGTGGTGATGAATAATGCAAAATTTTATTAGCTTCGATGCCATGCTATACATAGTGGTTTAAATAACTTGTGTTTCTTATGCTGGAAAGTAATTCAAATTTGTTTCTGTTTCAATTAGAGCCCTGATGCAGACAAGGATTGTGTGGTTGTACATGTCACTCGCTATGAGGCGGATGACCTGAATATACGCACTGGGAAAACAGAGTTTTTAGGATGTTGGATCCTGGAAGCCATTTGCGCTTATACCAATGAAGAGTTGTATTCCAGCCTCACTGTTGTCAGGCGTGTTGTCTAGGGTGTACTGAAGCACAAGAAGTTCAAAGCTACTCCTTCGTTTGTGAGGCATACTATTCTTGTCCAGCTTACGTAGGAAGATGACGTGGCATGCCTCCACAAACAAGTTTATGAGTGGCAAGGCCACAAGGTTGTCTTCATGAAGGTTCATAGGATTGAGCTGCTGCTGGACGTCCTCGATGATGTTCATGGCAAGGTCTGTCTTGTGTCCAGCCCAAATTAGATCGAGGCATGAAATACTTGCCCTAGCTAGTGTTTAATAGTACTTTGGATTCTGTCTAATTATCTGAACCTTGCCTATTATCGAGCCCTTTGGGGCTAGTACTCTATTTGAATCCATCTATGGGAACTGCTGCTACTTTTGTGTGCCCGTGAATCATCATAATTGTTGCCGAAACAGATGCGTCCTCACTAGTTTTATCGTACGAGCAGTGTGTGTTTTGATGAAATAGAGTACTCGTTCGTGAACTGTGCACTGACGTATACATAAGTACTTGTAAACAATGTTGGTGCTACCCCACTTGTAAGCAGTTGTGCAAAACACGGCACATTGGCTCAGCTCGCTTCAACACTAGGCTATCGACCAGCTAACAATCAACAATCTGCTGTCTAACATATAAGCAACTATGTATCTTGTTACAGTGGTTTATGCAGTTAACTGAGGCCACAATGTAAATTCCAAACGTTCACACGCTAGTCCAGCGTTCATGTGGAACACTCACATTAAACTCGGCTTCATAAAAAACTTGAAAGCATAAGTTAAGCAATTTCATACATCTCAATGATTCATAGAACATAACAAACATATACTAGTTAATAGCAAAAGACAAAGTTGTGAGAAGGTTTACAAATCAGGAAAAAACAAGCAAGGCTTCTCTGAGCAAAGGGCCTCTCGGCAGGCTTAAATTTCCTGGAGTTCACTCTCATTTTTTCTTGTTGCCACCATCCAGGGTTAGGTTCTCTCATTCCAAAATAACCAATTATAATTGTGTTCTCAGCTGGAATGCTGAACTGAACCATCCAGTGTACTCACCAGCTGAAAGTCTTGTGCATTCCACTAAATTTAAGCGCCGCTATTTGCAGAAATAAGCAGACCACAATGCCTCTTGTCCGCGCACCTGTCCCACCTCCGTGCAGCCGTGCCAGCTTGTCCTCGGTCCATGGATGAACTGGAGGAAAGTGCATTCTGGACTAGGATGCAGATATTTTCGCTCATCCCTGCACTGCAATCAAGAAGTAAAACGTATGAATCAGCTTCTTCTAGACTGCGTTGGTCATTCTACCTAGTAACTACCAATTTAGGAATACCTGGAAGACGAGTGGTTAGACGACGGCAACGAGGGATAGCCATCTCAGTTTGCGTAGTTCTACTAAACCTGAGGTGTGTGCTTTTGATTGCGCGGATAGAAACGATACGGAGACAGACATCCCGAAACGATATGGAGACAGACATCCCTATTTGCTCAAATAAGAAATACGGTTATTTAAACAGTGACAGATATTTGCAGTGGCGTATGATTAACAGCAGCATCTATTGTGTTATAATTGGCACTAGATTGATAGTATGAAAGTGTCCTTATGTAAGTAGCATCACATCACATCAACACTGCCACTAGATTAACATGCAGAACAATAGCATTAGTATTGCTGTCATGAGAGTAGCACATGGTCAGTAAATGTGCAATCAAATTTGTGCAGTTCCACTGGGATGAAGCAATGTTAGAGGTGTGAGATTTAAGTGTAACTGCAAAAACACAATTCATGGGAAATAAAGCAAGACGGAAGCACTTCATAAAATGGTGGTGGCATTGCTTCAATTTATCGACGGCACTAAACCATTACTTACAGTGACATTAGGTGGCATTGCTTAATGCTTCATGTGATTTTACATTAACGGTAGCGAGATGGGCGTAGGGACAACAGAGGCATAAAGTGGTGAGGCAGATGTGGTTGCCGAGAGCGGCAAACACTCAGGCAGCATGTCTGCATTTGTCCCATTTTTATCTCCTCGGCAACATTTTCCTATGTGAGCACAGGAAATCTAGACCTGCTCATTCTCATTTGCGTTGTCCCCCAACACCCGTCACTTTCTTTCCTTTTTCAACCAAGAGATAGGTCCACCTCCCCCACCCTTCGCCATCCACCATGCTTTCTTCGTCTTTCCAACCAAGAGACCGGTTGGTTAGCCAATATCTACTACTTTCCCCCGTTTCCTCTTAGAACCAAGTCCTAGATTTATGCTACAGCTTTCCCACTTTCTTCCCTGTTTGAACCAACTCTTAGAGTCGACTGTATGAACTAGCTTTACCTCTAATAATAGTAAAAGTCTAGGTGGCTTTGGAACAGTGGACGGAAGTAGAAAAAGATCCACACGAAGCCAATTGGGGAGCTGGGGCAGTAGAGCAAGGCAGGTTTCGAAGGAATATATACCTGAGGGTCGTCGGCATGTGGCAAAGACGGCGTCGGGAGGCCGCATCTTGGCCACAATACCGCAGGGAGGAAGAAGGGGCCGGAGGTCCTCCGGAGCCGGCGCTCTCTCGGAGAGAACGACACGGCCGCCGATCGGGACGCGCGGGCAGCCGTTGGTCTCCTCCCTCGCCGCCGACGACAGCGTGAACGACACACCTACACCCCTGCCCCGGTGGAGGTTGTCCGGCTGGATTTGTGACCAGCCGTGAGCTGAGAGAGAGTGTGGCCACCTATGTCTTGCTTAGATCTAGAGAGCATGAGAGAGTGAACGATAGGAACCCTAGTAAAGGAAGCGCTAAGGCTCCTGCTTATGTATGTAGCGGAGTGATTTTGTTCTACCAGCTTCAAAAAAATGCGCTCCTACGTGTACCCGCGAGTGGGTGTGAGAGAACTAGTGCGTGCGTGCACCACTTCTCTTCATGAGAGTACAATATACTAGCCCAAAGAACGTTTGCCACAAGAGTAATAGTATAAGTGTGTGACATGTGAGCTAAAATAAAATGTGCGTGACGTCTTTTGTTTTTTAGAAGTTCTGAGGGTAGGGTCTGAAGAGCACATATGTGTGTGACGTCTACCTGCAGATAGACGGTGGGTGCGAGAGGACTCGGGAGGGTGCGTGTGCGTGAGAGAGAGGGGGGCACATATCAATGCAATGCATGTGTCCGTAAATCATTATCCGACAAACGTTCGCCACCAGCCTTTTCCTGACGAATGCCGTAAGAACCGTTAGATCGGCATCCGACAGTGTCAGTTTTGCCATGTCATTTAACAGAACAGCCACTCCTCCTACACACAAATCTTCCACGTGAGTGTTAGCAACTGCGGTATGCTCCCTCCGTTCCAAAATGCCGTGCATATAGCTTTATTGAAAATTCGAACCTCGCAAACTTTTACCGAGTTTTCGTGTACCAAATTGCACATGTAGAATACCCTGTATATATAATTTCATTCATCTTCGAGAGGTAACTATAAAGATGGGGGAGGAGTCTACAAAGAAAGACCATCATATCACTTGCAGCAATTTCAACCATCATTTGGTGTGGAGGAATATCATAGGAACTCTATATGATATGATTTTTATAGGATTTTTTTCCTTTAGAGCCAATTGGTTCATAGGAATAGATTCATATACTCCACATTTCAAAGGAAATAAACATGATTTCATTTCTATAGCTTTAGAGCCACTTGGTTCATATGAATGGATTCCTATACTCCCATAATTTCAAAGGAAAATAAACATTAGCGTATATTCAATAGAAAAGTTCCTATGATATGAACCAAATTACATCTCTTTTCTAATACCTCCTCATAGGACTTGAGATACATGTCATATCTAGATTCAATAGAAAAGTTCCTATGATGTCAACCAAATGACATCTCTTTTCCAATCCCTACTCATAGGAATTGAGATACTCCATGTCATCTCTTTCCCTACAACTTCCATGTATACACCTTCTATTCCTAAATAGCTAGTACAACCCACTAGAAGCTTTTTTCCAAGACATGCAACTATGGCACAAGAACTATATAGTGTGCGAATAACTTGAAAGATGGTCGCTGGATGAAGCTAATCCAACAGTGCAGAGATGGCAAATCCGAGCACTACTGGCCGTTGGATATCATCAACATTCCACCAGATCTGCCACATGTACAATTTAGAAGACTCCATGGTTGAACTTAAGCATAATGCACAAACCTCAAAACACATGCACTTCTCCTTTGTTCTAGAATCTTCCGTATCATAATTGATTTTTTTTAAATGAAATGCCATTATTTGTTTTTTACTTTATGCTTTACAATGCACAACCCCATGAATCTTAACATATTTATAAAACTAATTGATTTTGAATGAGATGAACTATAAGAACTAAACGAACATCTACATCATGCATATATGACTCAAAGCTTTACATGCTATAGTGTGTATTTATTCATAATTTGGTTTCGAAATCTCATGGTTCAATGCATGTGTTCCTTACTAGTTTTGAGTAGAGTAGCAAATTTCACGCGGCCCCGGGTATATCAAAATGCAGGGCCCATGCATCATTACCTTTCGGTCGAACCTACGTCCACAATTTTTTGTACATACTATATCTCCACTGGTCCCCGAACCCAAAATGCTGCCTCGTTCCCCTAAAACGAAGCGGCCCACACATATTTAAGGCGCTGACTCGAACTCAGTCCCTCTCCCGTTTACTGCGACGTGGCCCCGCATGCCCTAGTAGTACTCCTACAAACCCTACCGCCGCACGCATCATCGGTTTTCTTCAAGAGGACGAGGGAGAAGCCGATTTGTAGTGGAGGCGCTTTAAAAAAATGATATGTAGTGGAAACCCCTACCCTAGGGTGCCCTAGGTAGCTGCCGCATGCATCATTGGTTTTCTCTTTTCTGTATGCTCTTGCGCCCTAGAGTGAAATGATGGTTGCTTCGTCCGTCCAGCTTAATGCGGGAAAGGTGGGGCTTTGTGATTTGACCCCTCATCGCTCATTTTCTACTACTGCGGCGCTACGACCGGGGTGCCTCCAATTCCAACCGCTGCTCCGAACTGTAATTTGGTGCATCGCACGTGGAACAAGACGGTGGATGAGCCACATGTCGGCCAAAGGGGTCCTGTTAAGTGTGTCGCCATTTCGTGTGCAGACTGACCCTGCTTGAGTCGCTACGCCAGCACGACAGGTGAAGCCTACCACTTGGTTTTGCTCCTTGGTGAATCCCGACTATATTGATCTAAAAAGATACGTACTGAACTACCCTCTCCGTCTCGTTTTTTAGACGTCCCGGTTTATAGGGCGTGCACGTAGTTCTAGGTCATCCATTTGACTAACTAAATCTGAGTTACTATGTCACAAAAAGTATATCATTGGATTATTAAGCGGATGTAGTTTCTAAACATATACAATTCATCACATATATAGCCAGTTAAATTCTCAACCTAGAATGACGTGCATGCCATGTAAACCGATACAGAGGAAGTATAGTAGTAAAAATGAGGTGATTTTACCAAGCGATCGGCGGGGGAGCATGGCCTGTCATGCGGCCCCACGTGTCATGATGTACCAAGGCGATGCGCGTGTCCCTCTTGAGGCAGAAGCAATACTACGTGGTTTGAGATGATGGCGAACCGAAGTGTGAAATAATGGTTGCTTCATCCGTCTGGGAAGGTGCGGCATTGTGATTTGACGTCTCATTGCTCATTACTACTACTACTGGGGCGGTACGACTGGGGTGCGTCCCCCTGCTATTCTGCACTGTTATTTGGTGCTTGACACGTCGACCCGGTTTATGTCCCACATGTCGGCGACAGGAAGTACAGAATTCATGAAAGCGAGCGTCGACGGAGGAGTACAAGACACGGCTTGGGTTTTTGCTGCTTCGCGCGATCCATCGATACAAACCCGGACTAAAAAAAGGCGAGGGTGGGTCTTTTCCCGCATGGCAGGCAGGGGAGTTTGGCATAGTCTGTTCGAGGCAAGGAGGCAGGAAGGGAAACAAGCAAATAAAGGTTGAGCGACTTAGTTTTGGGAAAATCTGATTTTACGGAGTACGTACCCACTAGGGTTTATAGGGCTCATCTAAAAAACATTAGTTTTTCCATTTCATAAGTCTCAATTCTACTACTAGTATTAGTACCATCACATGTTGGATTTCGAGGTGCGTTAGATCACCCGATGCAAGCAGTGTCAAGAGAAAACTCACCAATGCATGTAGAAGTTCATGGAAATTTAGTGGTCATTCATGCATTCGTTTTAATTAATGCCTCGGTAAACATAACTTCTTGAAAAAAACGAGTGTACTAATTACTTGTGCAAACTAGGAGTACGAAATTAATTCGACCACTCACCGTCTACCTTGGTTGGAGAGATTTTGAAATTGAGCCATAAACTGGAAAGGAGGGAGCAGTAACTTTTGTCTCGATTACTATTTGTGGCCTTGTATAGATGCAAAATGTATTTTTTTTATAGTGGCCTTGTATAAGTAAATGGAGGGAGT
Source organism: Triticum aestivum (assembly GCF_018294505.1). Lineage (NCBI taxonomy): Eukaryota > Viridiplantae > Streptophyta > Magnoliopsida > Poales > Poaceae > Triticum > Triticum aestivum. The sequence goes on along the minus strand of NC_057802.1, from coordinate 412,548,233 downwards.
ACTAAAGGACATATATATTCCAAACAATATGATAATCTCTCTAACCAAGGTAGTAGGGACGAGGAGTAAACGGAGGGAGTACTAGTAAAATTTTCTCCTCGTCCTGCGAGCCACCGCGCGTGTGGGCGAGGGAGCGGGCGTAAGGCGTAGTAAGCAAGCTTCACCTCATCCTGCGAGCCACCGCGCCCGTGGGCGGGGGAGACGACGTACTAAGAAAGCTTCTCCTCGTTCTGCGAGTTAACGGGACACATCAAAAGTACTCCAGTGGATAGAGCCTTGCCTCTAAGGTAGGCCCCGCATGGTTTGCCTCTTTTTTAACATAACGCGTCAAGTCGCAATTTGTTTGTTCACCCGTGGTAGACGATCCTCCCTCCATCTAGTGGACAACCAGTACACGTGTCAAGTTACCACGTGGGATGCCTTTTCGTATAGAAATGAGCTCCACCGTGTACCCGCGTGGGTGTGGTTGGGAAAGAGACAGGAGTACGTGCGCCGCGCGTGCACCTCTTCTCTTCGTGCACGTCCCCCACCTACGTGAGACGCGGTACGAGGCGGCGGCATGGACGGCAGCAACGACGCCCGTGCGCCGCTCCTCGTCGAGCTGGCCTGGAGCGGCGAGTTGCTGAACCGCGCGCCGGCTTGGGGCGGCAACTGGCTCCATCGGGCGAGGGGAGGGAGGTGGATCAGCGAGCTGCATAGCTCGTATTTGGCGGGCTCGGCGGGCCACCCAGCCGGCTTGGATGCGGAATAACTACTCTTCGTAAGCCATTGTAAGAGTGGAAAAAATGGTGAAGGAGGAGATAGGGGAGCGGCGGAGGTGTGCGATTCTTGGCCGGGGTTTGGCCTCGTTTAAATAGGAGACTAAATAGACGGCGGACAGGAGGAGCTCGGCCGACGTTGCGTTTAATGCCGGCCCGGTCATGAACGGACGTGTGTCCAGAGTGGGTTTCTCGGCTTGCACACGGGCGGGTTTCATGGAGGCGTTTGAATGCGGCAAGGAGGCATGTTCAGCCGGGCGTGCAGCGAGTGGCACCCTCGACTCTGACTTAGGACAACACGACGTTCTTCCACTGACGTGTGGGCTCTTTGGGTACATGGCCTGCATGTCAGTGACCCAACGCAGGCAGCACACAGCAGAGGAACCTTTGGTGGGCCAGGGCGGTCAGAAGCGGGCTTTTCATAAACTGATGATTGTTCATTGAGTGTGACGTCATCCTTTTCATGTAGATAAACCGACTATGTTGATAGCCCGTTCGATACGTTGTGATTTATAAAGACCGCTACAAACATCAATGTTCTGCTTATCACAGATAAGATTGATTAATACCCGTAACAATCCATGTCCTTAACAAAGGGTGCATGCACGTATAGGTTGAGCGTGTGTCTTGCGTCGTGTGCTGTGTGCATGCAGGCGTGCGAGTGTTGCGTGCGTGCTAGGGTACGTTTCAGTGTTGCATGCATTTGTGCGTACGTGCGTGTGTTCGTGAGTGCATGTGTACGCGTCAGTGTTGCACGCCTGCATGCGTGCGTGTGTTTGTTATGTGTACGTGTCAGTGTTGCACGCCCGCATGCGTGCGTGTCTTGCGTGCGTGCATGTGTACGTGCGGGGTGAGGCTACACGTCAGTCGACTGACTTTTTCATCTCTGGCCATTACATTTTCCAGCCGTTGGATACGAAATCAAGGGCCTGCAGTTTATCATCAAACTCCACCCCCCTGAGCCGCCAGCCACCACCGGCCGAACCGCTGGCCCCCGCCGCCCGCGGCCGGCCCGCGCCGCCACGCCGCCCCTCCCGCCCCGAAACCACTCC